>NW_017100174.1:4048465-4050322 GCF_001263275.1 Habropoda laboriosa
CGCTCCTTTTCCTGGGTACTACTCGGAATTCGTACAATTTTGATTGTGTTGATTCTTGAATTGTGCTGCCATTTGGAAACGCGTCTATTTTTTCTAACGTTCTACTTTCTAGCGGACACGTGATCGTTTATTGCACAGTGTGTACGTACTACTAATATGCAAAAATAGAATAGGTGAAACAAGGATAGGGTAGGCTCGGTAGGTTTAGTACCTAAAAAGGTATGGCAAAATTTTGCCAAGTTTCAAAATCGAACGTTCCAAAATGAGGTGGAAATTGCCCAAATGCCTTGGTACGTTTATGCATAGAAAATGCGGAAAGTGTAAAGTTGCACTGTGTCTGAACAGAAATTAGGACTGTTTCAGAAATTTTCAGCCAAACAAACCCTCTCTTTAAATAAAAATATACAAAAAAGTGAGATGTATTTTATAAATTATTTGTCTATAGCTTTGTGGCACATGTTTTATTATATTTGGAAAAATCACGCATTTAAGGGTTGAAGGCGTAGCAAAAGAAGGAAAGTGATTCTGAACTGTGTGTTTTCTTTAATAATAAGTTTCAGAAATTTTCAAACCCTTTTCAGCCCAACCCAAACAAACCCTTTTCTCAAATAAAAATATGCAAATAAGTGAGATGGATTTTTAAAATTTCTCTATAGTCTTGTAGCACACAAATTAGCAATTTGAAAATATTTTATTGTATTTAAAAAAATCACGCATTTAAGGGTTGAAGACCTAGCAAAAGAGTGAAAGTGACTCTGAACTGTTTTCTTTTTAAAATAAAGTTGGTGTAGAAGTGGAATATTCTTTTACAGAATTTTTTAACAGATTGTAATATATTAATTTTCGCCAATAGGGACCAAGACTTCTACGAGAGAGGCACTATGAAGCTACCTTTAAAATGGCAACAAATTATAGAACAAAACGGTGCATATTTGACCCAAATCGGACAATCCGAAACATGTTAAATAAAGTCTTGAAGTTTACGTAAAAATAATGGATTTCTTTTTCCCCAACCTAATATATAAGAATGATTTTATTACATTTGATATCAATCAGGGCGGTGAAGTTTGTAAGAACCAGCAGCGACTAGAAGGAAACTTTGAAACTGATTCCACTTTCGACCCGTGCCACACTCGGTACGGAGCGATTCAAATAATGAATATTTCATTCCCGCGAACGTGCACGATAACTTTCCCATTTTCTATCCGCATTTTCGCCACGTAATACAGGTACCTTTGTTTACCTTGTATTTTCAACCCCTACCTAACACTTGTGTAAGATAGGGTGTCTTCGCAGGTATCTTATGTCAAATCTCCATTTCCCGGCGAACTGGTATACCAAGATAAGAACGCGAATTTGTGGAAGATTATAAAGTAAAAAATGATATTGGACGAGCAAGACTGAACGTCAACAACAATATTGTGTATTAAACTCGCGTCTACAATAAGAGAATATATAGCCTTAAATGAAACACCGAAAAATATTTTTTTTAAATACAGTAAATTCTCCGCAAGTGTCAGTCAACAAGGAAGCTAAACCTGACACTTGTAGAGTCAGGGACTACGTTTTCGAGCCTCGCGCCCGCCTTTGTAGTTTGCCGAATGTAGACAAGGACAACGTATAAAAGATAAGGATGAAACGAGAGTCGGGCAACAAAGAGGATTTAAATACCAACTTTTTTAATTTTACGTTTTTTTATCCCGAAATTTTTCTTAACATATTGATAAGATTTTTATGATGAAAATGATATCAAACACGATATAATTTGAACAACATTTACTTATTAACAAGTTCACTGTCACGCCAGATATTTCACTGTATTGAGATAAAACAGACGCCCTGTATTACATTACATAG
>NW_017100174.1:4053353-4053669 GCF_001263275.1 Habropoda laboriosa
AGTTTGTGAGTCTTGCAAAATCGATCGGAACTGGGAGGAAGGAAGGATGACAATCTGAGTGGAAGGAAGGATGACAATCTGAGTGGGAGGAAGGAAAAAATGCAGTCAAATCTACGTTGCAGAGCTCAGCTGTTTAATCAGCGAACAGTGAGTTACAAAAATGTGTTTTTTTCTGGTAATTTGGTTTTGTAGTCAGTTGTGTTGTGTATTGCCAGCTCAAATATGAGCTGGCTGCCCCAAATTAAACTGTCTCAGTAGTGTTTCGCAATTAAAAATCGGTTTTCGGAATATATACGAGAATTTTGGCCGCCTGACA
>NW_017100174.1:4053797-4058338 GCF_001263275.1 Habropoda laboriosa
AAAAAAACGTAAAATTAAAAAAGTTGATATTTAAATCGCTTGGTTGCCTAGACTCACATTTCATGCTCATCTTTTATTCGCTGTCCTTGTCTACATTCGGCAAACTACAAAGGCGGGCGCGAGGCTCGAAAACGTAGTCCCGGACTCTACGAGTGTCAGGTTTAACTTCCTTGCGGTCTGACACTTGTGGAGAATATACTGTATTACGGATCTTTCTATTTTATATTTTGGAAAGATTCCAAAATATTTCGAATATTTCCATTTCACGCAAGATTAAAAAATATTCTGAATATTTCTATTTTATACTTTGCAAGATTAAATAAATTTGGAATATTTCCACTTTATATTTCGCAAGATTAAAAAATATTTCAAATTTTTATATTTTACACGTTGAAAGATTAAAAAAAATTTCGAATATTTCCATTTCACATTTTTCAAGATTAAAAAATATTTCGAATCGTTCTACATTAATATTCGACAAAACATTTTTCAATCCCCGGATGAAAAATATTTAATTACAGGGAAATGTGAATATGAATTGAATTCATGACACTCCAATCTCCCTTTGCACATATTTTCCACGAGCACTGCGGTGTCGAAGAATAACTTTTCTCATTTAATGAAAATTCCATTTCCGAAAACTGTCGTGTGCCACTCAACATTACCGTACCCGAGTCCCATATATACGCATAATTTCCCAAAAGAAAATTACGAAATATTCCCGTTATTTCCAAACAAGATTCAACTATCTCGACCACCCGAGGGTACGATCATTCTTCAACGTATCACGAGTGAGACGTGTCATCTAACCTGATGTATCTCCGATATTAACCCAAATTGTAAATCGTCGATCGAGCGATATCAGGCTGCGGCGTTGATGTATCCATAAGGAGCAACAGGCAACGCCCAATTAAGCGAAGCAATTTGCGGCATCTTCATCTCCTCCGGTGTGCTCCGTTCGCGATTTCCGAACATGGAAAACGATAATCGAAGATTAAATATCAAGCATCACGGTGTCGATGCTCGTTATATCCAACTTGTTAGAGCAAACTGCCTGCCGTATTGGAATATCGCGAAGATGAAGCAAACTTTCACGGTAAACCGAGTTAACGTTTCACCTTCTATCTACGATTTTCAAACAGCTAGTCTTCAAGATCTTACCAGGGAACTTCGGTAACCCGAATATTCCGATTATTTTGAAACTTTGCTATTGGGCAATTTTTTTGGCCCTTTTTAGGTTCTTCCGGGTGAAAACAGTCCTGTAGTGAAGATAAGTGTTACCCTATTTCCATGTATATTTTTAAAACTGTAGTAGATATAAAAAAATGTTTAGAATGAAAATTTAATTGCTTTTCATACCTTAAAAGACGATGTTGTTAAATTAATAAATGCTTGGTAATTGATAACGCATCGTTCAAAGTGCAACGATGACCGCACGAAAAGCACGTATCGATTAAAATTACTTAAATATTACATTATTCGATAAGTTTAACGTATTTAGCATATTTATCTGCATTTATTTGATATATTTTTCGATACGACAGAAAGTTCGAAATTTTTCACAACAGTGGTGGAAGATTTTGTATTTAAATAAACAATCTTTATTAATTTAATAGCATTCCCTTATAAGACATAGAAAGCCATTTGTAAGAGGTATTCAAGGATAGGAGGATAGTGCGTGATCTGGGTTACTTAGTACCTACACAGTAAGTTCTGTTTTAGTCTTTATTATTTATCTGGCTCACGAGGTTTACACTTTACTTATCGCTTACTGACTGACTGCTTGACTGATTCTCTGTCACCTCGCCAGCTTCTTTCTTACCCTCTTCTTTTTCCTGATTGGTTACCCCCAACTTATTGGTTGTAACCAAACAGGAATTTTGTCTTTAACCCGCCGCTAGTCCTTTGCGCGGACCTTATGACCTGGCAAATTGCTATTGGGACCGTTGGTGAAAGTTTCTACGAAAACATGCATTGTTAGATTTACTAAACATTAAACAGACTAAAACGGTTTCCTCAAAAATAGCTTTGCTAGCGCGCACGTCATAAACCGTGTTGGTCGTCCGCGCGGCAAATGCTTGCTTCTGCACTACAGCTGGTCGCCACACATTAAATGTTTATTATAACATTTTCTTATGTCTACTATAGTTTTAAAGATACACAGGGAAGTATGGTAACACTTATCTCCATTCAAGGGCTGTTTTCACCCCGAAGAACCGAAATTGGGCCAAAAAAAAATTGCCCGATAAACACAAAGTTTGAAAAAGACCGGAATTTTCGGGTTACCGACATTCTCGTGTCGGTGAAAATGTTTAATCGTCTAATTTAAATTCAAGTAAAATTGAACAATTCCCGAGAGAAACGTAGAAAGAAGTTTTTAGGTAGAATCCCGTTAAGTTGATACTGTTTAAACGTTACGAGACCGTTGTTGATAAAATTGCCGAGGAAATTACTGTCTCTAATTGCAGTTAAGTTCTATGATAATGCTATTAGCGTTGTGTATAAATTATTGAACGTTCCAGGTGCGCGTTTACGCAGAAATTTTTCGCACTGGCAACGCTCCAAATGTACTTTCACGGTAGAACAGTGAATGCATTAAACAGTCGGCCAATTAAATTTATCAGCAGCGTATACGCGGCCATCCGTCCTTTCTCGTAAACACGTATTACTACCCTTTTGCAAATGACCGTGTTAAAAAGTGTTCGAACGAAACACGCCGAAGATAGTGCGAAATTGAGAAATTGTGCGTACCGTTTGTAGCGTTGATAAAATAAAAAGGATATTTCAGTCGTTACTTGTAGACAGAATTATCGCTAAAAGTCTACGTCCCTTTTTCTCCTGGCTTCGTATGATTCATCGGTTCGCGATTGTTATTTATAGCACGTTCTAGAGGACGTTTATTTCCAGACCCACCCACTTGCAATCGATAACCTAAAATTGTACGTACATTAACGTTTCACTGAGAAATTCCTGGGAATTTTAAGCAAACAGAGATTACACGGGAACTTCGAACCGATCGTATGGAAATAGTTTTGTATTTCTACCTGATTAAGGAACTGTTCTGTAGAAAAGAATAATTTATTAATTTAATAACCTTAATAGCTGATAACTTAGCAATTTAGTAACTTGCATAGTCTCATCTAATTACAGTTAGCAATCCTCAGTGTTTGGTACCGTGATCTTATTTCTCGGTTGGAAGATTTCACGATGGATGTTTCCCTATTGGTTGATTAGTTTTAGGTTAAACTACGTTGTTCGGTTTTTTTTAATATGTACACTCCGTACACGCTCTGCTTCTCTCCGTACATATTCTGCTTTCGGGCTTGCGAAGGCTACCTTTATACATCTTTTTGTAGCTGCTAATTCGGAAAAAGGGCCAATCAACGCCTTTCCTAGAAAAAGGCCTCTTTCGCGAACCCTTATTGGCAGGTAGATAGAAGCGATGCAAGTCAACGGTGGGGGTGATCAGTCGCGTGGTTCGTGTTGAGGACACGACACTCAGTCTTACAAATGAAAAGTTAAATTTTATTCAATTATTTTCTTTCATTTTCAATATTGCGTTATCCTTTCTATTGTGATAAAAACCGCGAGTTGCAGCATTATAAATAACGAGAAACTTATTTCTATACACCTAAGAAATAATTTAAAAAAAATCTAAAATTGATCATTTTTGGCACACGAAGTTGAGAGAAATGTGAACGTTAAGGGGTTAATTTCATGCCACTGTAAGCACATGTGGATGCAATTGAGCATAAGATCTTACAAGTAAATATCAGCGAATAAGAAGAGGCTTATTAGGTTAGTAATACGAATAATAAAAATATCGGGGATCCAGAAGCTCATTTGACGACAATGGAAGAAAAGGTATACAATGGCAACAAAGAGAAAGCAGTTTTTATTGCTGGCAAGTCCGTTGGAGAAGAACAGCTGCAAACTCGATATCTGCTCGCCATATATTCTTCGACTGGAAGCGTATGCCAGGGCATAATATCGACTGTCCGTCAAAGGAAGCAGGCAACAGAAAGCAGCCGGTCGATGCAATTTATATAAGCCTCTCACACACAAAATGACAAAACGGTTCGAGCTGCGCGATCTGCTTTGCCTCTGACGCGCGCGGACCGAGAAACCCTCGACGAAATTGGAAGCACGCGTTACGGCTCGCCCACAAAATGCTTGGAATACATCAAACTCGCCTAAAATCCTTCGTCGAACACCGCTTTTCCTACGATGTTTGCTATTCCGCGTTGCATTCGACGGCGATTTGCGTGAATTTTCACCTAACGAGCGTGAATAGTGGACATTTTTACGCAGATCATTTCGTTTAAGGTTACATTATGCAGTCATTCGTCCTTAGAAAGTTAAACTTTTCGTTTGGAACTCTACATGGTGAAAAGGTAGATACTATCGGTAGCGAATCGGTAATGAATCAAGCTTATGGTGAGAATATAAATTTAAGGGAGATAAAATTTTTCAAAGTCCTCTGGAAAAAGGTTTTCGCGTCGAGATTCGAACCAGCGATCTTCAGGGTGTGTAACATCACT
>NW_017100174.1:4059704-4081282 GCF_001263275.1 Habropoda laboriosa
CGCTTCAACCCTTATTTTGGGAACCAAAGTGTTCACGGTACTAAATTTCAATTCCAAATTTCTAAATTAAATATTAAAGTTTAAAAATTTTAAATATTAAATTTTTCGCACAAATTTTTATTTTGGAAACTTACATCCACGTTAGAATGTGAAAAGTAGGGATCCAGAGCGATTTTACGAAACTTTCACGAAAACATAAAAAGTTGTTAAAGGAAATACAGAAATAGGTTTCACTCGCTTTCTTATACTTCTGTATGGATTTTCTATTGCGCTCCTGAATCCACTATACAAAGATAAATCGAAGTGGAAGACATATTTACCAAAGATATAAGCTACTTTTACGAGAGAAAGGAGGTTACATCGTTTGCCGATTAAAATATTCACAACCCTTTTACTTCAGGATTAGCGTATTATAAATTCAGATGTTTTCCAAGAGTAAAGGGGAGATTCATTTTTAATTGGTGTTGGAGAATCGATGTACCAAGGTAGAACGCTAAAAGCTCGAACAACATTCTACAATAGTAACGAGTTTATGGTCGCCGGTGAGACGAATAGAGCAGTCTCGTTATCTTGGAAAAACCAAATTGATATTTAATTGACTCATTATGTTGATCGTTAATAGTCAGTTATCAGAGGAACGTCGAACACTTCGGAAGCAATCAAGCCTCCAGCCTTAGTCAACTCATTAGTCAGCAAATCAGACTGTCTTAGAAGCAATCAAGTTTCCAATAGTCGATCGATGCTCGAATCGTTTAGGCTTACGTCAAATTTTCCAACAATTAGACAGAACTTTCGGTTTGAGCGCGTAGACGATTGTTAAGGGATTGTTAATCTACCTTGTAACATGGTTGGATAAGTGTAACAAGATCAACTTACGTACATTCGAGACACTTGTTGCGGGTTAAGCGACGTTATAAGACAGAGTTAATGCGATGTATTGAGATAGAAAGTGCTTGCGAATGTCCAGAAATTTAAAAGCTACAATATGTATTGTTTATTGTTTTCCTTTTGAGATTACAATGATAAAAAAGTACAATGTTTTGAGTTACATTTGAAAATTTCAATTATTGGTGTACCTTTCCATCTCTATCGAGGAGACTCAGAAAAGTCACGCCCCTGAAGAAGATTGCAACGATTCAGAAAAGTCACACCCCTGAAAAAAATTGCTACGATTCCAAAAAGTCACACCTCTGAAGAAGATTGCAATGAAATAATCTTCCAAATGATCAGAATTTTTTTCCTCGGCAGATTCGTAAATTTTGAGAAGTGGCTATTGACTCTGTGATCAAAATTGACAAATATTTCCATCTGCTAAACCTTTCCTGCAAACGTGCTTATTTCTCACCGAAGACACAACAAGACACAGTTCTCCATCTTTTTTAACAACCAATCTTCCATTCTGAAATCGTCAAACTAATACAATCTGACCCAGCTGAACCTGTTACGGAACAACAGAAATCCGTCAACAGAGGCTCACGAGTCGCGATTGTTCGTAAATCGACGACGAGCCGTTAATAATAAACGAACCATGTCCCAGGTGGGCATTAATACCGGAAACGTTGCTAATGGACGGCGTTCGAATCGACGTCACCTAGGTCGGAGTGGGAGTAGAATAGAAATCCGGAGGAGCACGTAGTGCCCGCTGCGAGTAAGCAAATATGAGCGTGCGTTAACGAGAAGCAAGTTCCCCAGGTGAAGCTAGTTTGCCAATCGTCCCAGGTCGAGCGGCGAGGAGGCACGCGGGTGCTCAATCTACGCAAAGTTGTTTCTGCGAAATGACGGTCCCGGAGATGGTGCATTATTAAGTCGTCGAGCTTCAAGTGCCTCGGGCCGAATAACACCGGAACTACTCTCTCTCTCTCTCTCTCCTTCTCTCTGCGAGACGACAAAGAGAAGAGCGGAACAAGGAAGCGTTGGAAGAAGGGATATAGTGAAAACAGAGAGCGAAGAACTTCTTTCCTAAGCCTGACCGGTCTTATCCACCTTCTACCTGTGATCCTACCTTTTTCCCGTCGACATACTTCCCCTAGGATGATCCTGCACTCTTTGGTCATCGATTTTACATTCTCAACATTCTTCTCTTGAATAGTTTCTTGATCGATCAGCTGCCAGGTTCTCTTCGTTTTAATGAAACGCAATTGTGAAACTTGCTTTACTTCGTGACTGCTAAGGGTTGATGCGGGGTCAGAGGTTAGTGTACGCTGCGGTCTACTTAATTTAGGTATTAACTTGGTGTACAGGTCGATTTTGTCGAGAGATCGATTTGACTCAGATGTCAACTTGACCCAAAGATCGATGTCACTGAAATATCTCAATTTGTCCAAAGGTTGACTTGGTTCAGAGGTCGACTTGACCCAAAGATCGGTCACTCGAAACTCAGTTTGTTCTAAAGGTTGATTTCGTTCAGAGATCGACTTTACCCAAAGGTCGATTCCACTCAAATCTCAATTTGTCCAAAAGATTGACTCGGTTCAGAGATCGACTTGGCTTAGAGATCGATTTCACTCAAATCTCAATGTGTCCCAAAGATTAACTTGGTTCAGAGATCGACTTAGGTACCCTATGATCTTTCGAATTCCTAAACTCAACTCTACCCTAGCACCAAACTATTTCTCCGTATGTCGTGCACATTTGATGTAATTGTTACCAGTAGGTACTCAGCAGCATTGAATTTGCTAAAATGACGACGACGCACGAATAACCTTTACTTCTCCTTTTCAAATTTGAAATTACAAGACGACGGTGCTTGCCCGTCTTAATTGTCCGTTGTTTGACCATTTGAATGCTGCCACTGTGCTGAATAAAAGGAGAAGGCACCCCTTTCTCTGTGGAACCGTAGTTAGCCATGAAAGGGATACCTCTCTTTGTGCTACCATAGTGTCTCTGACACTCTGAAAAGATAATGCTCCACTCTCCCGTCCTCTCTCCCACCTCTCTCGCTCTTCTCACGTTACTGTAATACTTCTGACACTATTTAGGAACTTCTTGTTTCCACGCTATTCTATTACTCCAGACAATATTCCGCCGGGGATTTTAAAACAGTTCCACTTAATCCTACACAGGAGGATACCGAAGCATCGTTCTCCCTTTAATACTACCTCCGCTTAATCCTACAGAGGCACACGATAAGAAAGACCGAAGACTTTGTACCGTCCTCCTTCCCTTAACGATTAAAAGACCTAAGACTCGTCGCGTAGAACTGCCTACCTCGTCTTATCCGCCTTAATCGACGAATTAAGAAATGGCGCTTAATCTTCGGGTATTAAAAAGAGTGTACACATCCGAGACATTATATTACCCACCTAATAAATCACATGTAATCGCGCACGCGACAAAGTCACATAATTCTTCCGTACTCTCGTAAATCTCCCAACACGGTCCTGGTTCCATCAACGGATCTCGAAATCAATAGGCAACGGTGGCGACTAATAAAAGAAACTTATTCCCTGCGACAGCGTTTTCGCTCACGAGGAGAAAACTACCTTTTCCCAGCGCACCGAATCAGCCGTTTTATGGCAATGTATTACGAGCATATCGGTTATCGGAGCCAATCGACCGATTTCTTCGACGACGTTCTCCTCCAACGGTTTGTACAAAGCCTTCGAGCGCATGATTTTATCTACTCGATCGACCTATGTACGTGCACAACACACACACACACGTGTACGATTGCACCCAAGTTTGATCACAAACGAAACAAAGATTTTCCAGCGACTGGCTTTTAAATCTGACAGGCAAATATTCGTCGCGAGCAGGCCAGTTTGCAGTTGCAGCGAAATTTGCCCAGCCGGGCAGATGCGGGGCGAAGTTTGCCTCCGTCAAGATTTGCTCAGACCAGCCTTTGTACCGCGTACACACCTCAGCCGCTGCACCAGGTGCGATATTGCGCGCCACTATAGACGTGAACTAATACAACGCTGCTGAGTGACGCGTGTTGGCTCTAATCGAGCCGTCAACGCGGGCAGATCCGAAGGTAAGCTTCGATAATACGCATCTTACACCTCTGCTGCTGTCTGGTTCCACGAATTTCTGCTATCTGATAACTTCGTTCTTGAACTTCTTCGACAAAACTGGAACTCACGATACAACACGATTGTCTCGATCTTATCTATTCCATTTGGCTCCACCAAATTTCGCTCCTTCTTCGTACATACTTCTATTCTACTTCGATTTAATCCCAGCTGAAATCTGCTCTCTTCGTTTAAATCCTCGGTGAATTCCTTCCTCTCGAACCAATGTAACGTTTAACCCGAAACTCCGACTCTAACAATAAACCTTTAATCTCAAATCCCTGTTCTCAACATTAGTTATTCATCTCACATCTAACATCTGATAAAATGTTTAATAGTAAGTAGGTTAGGTGTGATGTAACGGTAGATTTTTTTCACGCGTTTAAAATGTGTAACAAGGACGTTGTTATTATTTATTATTGTTATTAAGATCGAGAGTTTGGTGTGTAAGGTAACTCGAGCAAAGGTAATCTTATTTCACCCGATCAAATATACGTGTACTTTTAAGTTTCGCTAATTACAGTAGATCCGAGATCTGAATGCTCGGTGAAATATTTACGGTACCTTTGCTGTCAGTTCTGGAGAAGGGAAGGTTCTGAATAGAAGTACACGAGGGTGGTGAAAGCAATCTCTCGAGGTCCATTGTTTTAGTTTATGTTCTATGTTATGTGTGCTGATTGTGTTGTAGATAAAATATAAATTTCAAGATTCGCGATAATGCAAGCTAAATATGTTTGAACTTCTTATCCAACCACGTAGATTACGACTGTAATATGTAGCAAGATAATAATTGTAATGAAGTTCAATTTTAACGTCAACGTGCATTGAAATATCGTCTGATTCGTGGTTCTGATTATGCTCTAGCTCCAAGCAAGGTTAATTCCTACTCGAAATAGACTTTACTTTTACAACGATAGTTTCAATTTCTAAAATCCATAAGTTTCTTGCCAAAGTTAATTCGTACCGCGTTACAGGAGGGTTTACTGTAATAGAAAACTTCGTGCTACAGGGAGACTGCTTAAGCTAATTGAGCTGTTATATAGAGAAACAACGTTGTAAGCCTACCGCGTTATATGGAAACCGCGTTATGAGAGTACCGCGATATATGGAAAGAGCGTTATGAGAGTACCGCGATATATGGAAAGAGCGTTTCAAAAGTACCGCGTTATAAGAGGGCCGTCGCAATTTTTGCTCCGCCTTATAGGGGGGCCATCTTAATTTTTGCTCCGCCTTATAGGAGGGCCGTCTTAATTTTTGCTCCGCGTTATATGGAAACCGCGTTATATGAAAATAGCGTTTCAAAAGTATCGCGTTATCTGAAGGGCCGCTTTAATTTTTGCTCCGTGTTATATGAAAACCGCGTTATAGGAGGGACGTTGCAATTTTTGCTCCGCCTTATAGGGCGGCCATCTTAATTTTTGCTCCGCCTTATAGGAGGGCCGTCTTAATTTTTGCTCCGCGTTATATGGAAACCGCGTTATACGGAAACAGCGTTTCAAAAGTACCGCGTTATCTGGAGGGCCGCTTTAATTTTTGCTCCGCGTTATAAGACTACCGCGTTTCGAAAGTACCGCGTTATAGGAGGGTCTTCGTAAGTTTTGCTCCGCGTTATATGGAAACAGCATTTCAAAAGTACCGCGTTATAGGAGGGCCTTGGTAAGTTTTGCTCCGCGTTATATGGAAACAGCATTTCAAAAGTACCGCGTTATAGGAGGGCCTTGGTAAGTTTTGCTCCGCGTTATATGGAAACAGCATTTCAAAAGTACCGCGTTATAGGAGGGCCGTCCCAATTTTTGCTGCGTGTTATATGCAAACCGCGTTATAGGGTTTCTTCTATCTAACGAGATCGACGTTACGCACTCTCCTCGATTAATAACCTCGTCACGAACGATCATCATCCAGCTGAAAAGTTTCCCCGGCGAGGACACCGAAACTCGTCGACTCATTCTCCTTGCGAAAGAGTCGTTGTGAGAGCAACAAATCGCTCAGAAACGCCCTCCTCCACCTTCTTCCACCCTCCGCGCATCAGGAAGGAAATAGAATTCCCTCGCTGTCTCTCCCTTCCGATGAAATTCGTCGAATGGGGCCGTTGACCAGCCCTGCCACGGAATATAACCAGCTGCTAGACAGAAAAACAGCGGCGTGCACGTATGTACGAGTGGAAACGCGGCAGACGGCGGGAGATCTCCGAGGAGCCGCCGTTAGGGGACTGCCGTGGAAGATTGGAGGCAGTTACGAGAAACGATCAGGCCGACGGGTAACATGAAAAATACAATCATAGGAATCTGTTGCCGCGATAACGCCATAGCGAATCGAACTACCTTCTATTTTTCCTTAGTTTCTCCCTTTTCGTTTCCTCTTGAATGTTACGACCGAACGTGACGAGGAGAATATTGTGTACGGGACAGGTTAAAAGGCGATGAGGTAATAGATACAGCTATTAGTCACTTACAGGGGAACTTCTTTCGAGGGGATTTTTTCGAAACTTTGAAAATTTTTAGGGAAAGTAAGTGGTATCGTGAAGTTTTTCTTTTTTGCTACTTTTGGGTTCTTTAGGGTGAAGATTAATGCGTTTTCCTGTTTTCTTGTGTATCTTGAAAATTGTAGTAGTTGTGCAAGAATTGTTAGAATGGAAATTTAATGAATTTTTATGTTTCCTGAAATTATAATCATACTGTTAATATTTAAATAAAGACATATGCACCATTATCTTAATTTTTTTTTAATTTTAACACATTGGCGACGGGGCTCTTAGAGCAGCGCTTAACATGTGCACGAGGTGATTTCGCGTCTTTTCTTTCAATCGTCACTTTCCAACTAATTATTATTTTTCAAAGAAATTTTCAAGAATGTGGTAAATTACTTTTTCATAAAACGTATACAATTATCAGAATTCGTGAAACATCTGTCACGGCATTTCTGAAAAGAAATTCAATCATTTACAGCGTTTTATAAATTTACTTTCAGACAGATATGTGAAAATCTCAATGACGTATTTCGCGTCATTCGGAATCCAAGTGAATACCTGAATGACGCATATGTGCGTCATCCGACGCAAATGTGTTAATATTCTTGTCAGGTCAAGAATCTGACAATACTAAAAAGTAGCAAGAAAGAAGAATTGCCCGATATTCCTATTGAGATTCCCTACAAACTTGCAAAGTTTCAAACAAATCGGAATTTTCGCGATACCAAAGTTCCTTCGTCGCCTTTTCATAAACACATTTCACAAATATAATTTTAAAAACATTTCGCAGTGATACGTATATTAGTGGAAAATACTCGCTTGTTTCCAATGCATATTACATTATAAACAACGTATCCAGCGACGAAATGTTTAATCGATTTATCGAGAAATTTTCCGGTTAAAATGAAAATATAATTCGCTTAAAATTCATGGAATAAATTATGTATCAATTTCGTGTTTCACTATTCATCGATCAATGAAGCAACGGGCCGTTGTTTATGCATGTTACGTTCGAACTTATGAAAAGTTTGGAAAAACCAAGATCCAACGTGATACACACAACTACCGGCAAAAAGTTTTTACAAAATTCAAAAGTTTCCCGTACAAAACCTCCACAAATATCCCACGATATTCACTGATTTTGCCGCATACCTATAGGAAAACCGGCATGAATGTTTGAGAGCGTGAAACCAGAAACTTTGATTCGTTTTCCGTGTCTGGTGAAACATTTATCTCCGCTAATGTACATCGAATTGAAACATTCAAGCCGCGAGCTTTTCCATACGTCTATCAATATTCAACATTCGCGGAACAGAATTCAAATTATCCACCCGGATACGTGTACGTACGTCGAAGAATGGGGGGGCGAAACGAAGAAGAGTAAAGGAAAAATGTGAGAAATTCGTGGTTGAATCTTTCGCTAGAAGACGCACAATCATGGCCGTGTGCTTAGTTACGTCTGTTCGCCGTTAACAAAGCTCGTGTTCACCCTCGTTTGATATAATGGCCCGGGTTGCCAGGGAGAGAGCACCGGTACAAGACTGGATATAGGAGTCGTATCAGTCTCGATTTCCTACGTCCCAGAAAAACTTTTTCCCCCGCCGATATCACCCTGGAAACTATACTTTCTTCACATTAATATCTGTAACGGTGTCTCGAGAGAAAGCCCTCGGTCGTGGCCGGTGCTGAAAGAAAAACACACCGATGACCCACCTTTGTTTTCCTTTAACAATCGTAAATCCATCGAGATGAATTTGTCGCGGCCAACGCGGGGGAAACAGCGTTATTGAACCGGCTAGAAAACTTCAATGTATCCTTTAATATCAAGAATCCCGATATTAAAGACGCTGTTCTACCAGAGCCAGGGAAGTGCTTTACGGGTTTCACGGGTTAAGATGCTTCCCGAAGAAAATTCTGCACGTAATGTTGAAAAAATAGAGATTCACTGCGGTGCTTTTGTGTGTGTATATATGTATAGGTAGTAAACGGTTTGGAGTACGTTCAAGAGTAAAAATACGGCGGAGGAAACTATATTTCGAACGAATGGGAGATATCTTCGTGAGTTGTTCGGATTTTAAATTATTCATCTTTGCGAGGGAATAAGAGATAGCTTTCTTCAGCTCGATTAACGATAAAATCGCTAAAAATTTCTAATTTCTATCGAAAAGAGTAAATTATTCCTCTTTGCAAGAAAATAAAGGGCATCCTTCTGTAGCTCGTCGAATATTACATTTCTGATAATCACTAAAAATTTCTATCAGACTTTAGATACCATTGAAAAATTCCAAAAATCTTTCATATCAGACTTTAATACCTGATTTAACTGAAAAGCATAACTGACGACTCCAACAAATTTCCAGCTCCACGTTAACTCCCAAAATTGTCAGTTTATCAACCGACTAATTGACTCAACTTGGCTCGATTAACAACAACCGCTGTTTCGCGGTCGAGTAACCACCGTTAAAATTTGCAGACATAAGTTCTCCCTGTCTACATGTACGTACATATTTAAAAATTAAATATTGCCTCTCAGTCAGCGTTTCAACCGAGTGCTTTAATTTGCATCGAAAATATCGAGGCAAAACGCGATGCTCTTTGCTTGTAGAGCAGTACGAACACGCGCCTCTGCGATGTTATAATAACAACGGTAACTCGCATATGCTTGCGTATACGCCTCCAAAAATAACTAGGTCCCGTATAAAAGTGCCTCGTTAAAAAGAAAGAAAAACAAGTACGAAAAACGGGGGGAAAAAGGAATTCCGCGATTTTTCGGAAATTACGACAGATTGGCGGAAGCGTGACGAAAAAGCTAACCGATGCAAGGGTTCTTCATCGCCGAGCTAACTATCCCTGCCGCTGTACGCGCATAATTTATGGTTCGACGGCAAGAATGTTCGAACCGGGCCGTTTTACACGACCGAAAGTAATTAATCAGCCGAATATTAAAGTCGTTATCCCCCCACGGCCGCCGATGTGTCCCCGATCCGAATGAAAACTCTTCCACCGGGCTGAAGAGACTCGTTGGCAACTCAGTGGCGCGCTTTCAATCTACCCGTTTCACTCTCCTGCCTCTTCGACTGCTAAACGACCTTATTACATGACTCATACATTCTCTAAAGGTGCGCCATTGTTCGACGTTTGTACAGCAGCACGATGAATAGGGAGGAAAAAATGCTTGGAAATCGTGCTTTCGTTCGGTCTTCGGTTAACCCTTTCGTAACCGAATTATTTTTAACGATCCTCGTAATGGATACTAAATTGAGATCGAGCTTTGTTCGAGTGGGATAAATACGTCTGGTTGATTGGGAAAGGGTTGAAACGGTAAATAAACTCAGTTGGAGACGACGAAATGGATTTTTCAAAAATGCAATGGGAATTTGTGGAATGTCAAGTTCCAGCGAATTTTCATAATGAAACTGATAAGAGTTACAAATTTGTTTAACGAAATTTCTATATTTCTGGAGAATTAATACACACTTTTATAATAATTTCGTAGATTTGAAGATACTCTTGATTCCATTAAAAGGCAATTGTATTTTCACGTCCTCTAATTACGCAGCTCATTATGCAATCGTCACGAGAGAGAGGAGGATGGTAGAACGGTATCGAGGTGAAAATTTTATCGTGGCCATTATACCGAGGATTATCCGAAAAATATGTTACACCGTGGAATTTTCACGTACTCCGGCGGTCGTTTTATCGATCAGAAAGGTGTTTTTCGGCCTGGTGCAACCAGCGAGTGTAGTGGTCGCGGTGCACGCCGTTAGAATTACGCGACGAGTAACTCGAACCTAGCAGATGGTCGGCAAAGAAATATTTGAAAATCTCGCGGGGTACCGTGCGCCAGCTATCGACGATCGAATCGTGTGCAACGAGTGCTATCGATGTCCTACCAGCTACGACTCTAGCCTGAAACTGTGTCAACCAAGCTGACCCGAATTTCTCTGACTGGAAGCGAGTTTGTCTCCATGCGGAATGTTAATCTTTCGCTTGATTCCGTCATCGACACCGTACTTTGCTATTCTTCGTTCAGCGATACTCCCGATCGGTGGATTACACTTCAAGTTGTTCTCGTTGCATACGGTACTGTAAATATTTTGCAGATATCAACCTACTATCTTCATAGAAGATTACAGGAAATTGTTTAGATACGAATACAGAATTTTGCGGTGAAATCGAAGAGTAAAAAAAAGGAACAGCAATTACAGGAATCTATTGTCACATGCGTAACAGACGTCGCTTGGGCTGTTCGGCCGTACCGACGAGCCAAACAATACATCGGTATTCCCAATAGACCAGCATGTTCTAAAATGCGAGGTCTTAGCGGGCAGGAAAATTATTTTACGACGCCTCTCACACCTGAACACCACGTGACCTAAGATAATAAACAGACCTTCGACATCACCAAGCAATATAACAAATTCCTCACTTTCTCACCACCACCAGACACACCCCAAACACACCGAAAAAGACCAATCACCACACACTTCCACCACCTACGACAGCTTCACACCACCAATCGCAACACACACGTAGTTTGTGAAATAGCGAACACGACACGACACGACACACAATTTTCCTACAAGTAAACTCAGACATTTCGCGCTCTGTACACGTTTTCAAATACACAGTTTAATAGCAAGTTGTTGTGCGTTAACTATCAATCTACCGTGCACCACCTGAGCCCCCTATCCCGAGCAGATTCCTTAGATGGTTTGACTCGAAAAGAGTCAACACAAGAGAAACACTATAAAAAAAAAATTTCACGTCACCGGAAATATCCGTAATTCTCGTTTGGTAGGAAAGAGGACAAGCAGATCTGGATGACCGATTCGAAAGGCAAATTGCTTAATTGCTTATCAATATTGATCGCGTATTAATGACGGCGGACTATTAATGTCATCGCGGTGTCAGTGTTCGGTGCACGGGAACAAGCAGCCACTATCCTGCGTATAAATTGCATAAATGCGCCGTGTCACTCGCAGTGCACGGTACACTTTCCAATTAATCATCGCGAGGCAGGGAGAGAGGAATGATCGTACGAAGAGGGACCGCAGGGACGAAAATCAGAAATCCCTTGGCCGTTGGCTCGAGAGCTCCGCAAACGAATACGTCGAAAACACTTCGAATTCCAATTGGTGGAAAGGCCGGACAAAACAGAGGGAGGTAGAGAGAAAGGAGGACTCGGCACGGCCGCGTGTGCCAGTAGGCCAACTCGTGCAATTCGGGAATCAGCTGCCATTCCTCCGTTGCCAAGTCAGCTTCAACGGGGAAATTAAATAACTTCTACGCTCGTGCTCGTCCTCTCTTGGCCAGCCAGAGAGAGAGAGAGAGAGAGAATTCCCGGCCACCTTGAAACCGCAGCTTCCTGGACGCGATGGTTCACTTAGCCGACACTTGATATTCCCTCCTCGCGCTCTCGAGATCCGCCTCTATCTTCCTAATCCTTTTATCGAGCGAAACGCAGATGGACTTTTCTTTAGACCACGTAATTCGCTTTACGCTATAGAGGACACAGAGTACCTGCATTGTTTCCGTTCATTTTAGAGCACTGTTGTTGCAAGTCATTTGTTAGGGAGTTCGTCAATCCGGAGAAACTACGATGTCTTTGGAGAACAAAATACAGTAAATTCTCCACAAATGTCAGTCCGCAAGGAACCTAAACCTGACACTTGTAGAGTCAGGGACTACGTTTTCGAGCCTCGCGCCCGCCTTTGTAGTTTGCCGAATGTAGACAAGGACAGCGTATAAAAGATAAGGATGAAACGTGAGTCGGGCAACAAAGCGATTTAAATACCAACTTTTTTAATTTTCCGTTTTTTTATCCCGAGATTTTTCTTAACATATTGATGAGATTTTTCTGATGAAAATGACATCAAACACGACATAATTTGAACAACATGTCACGCCAGACAGTGAACGTGTTAATAAGTAAGTGTTGTTCAAATTATATCGTGTTTGATATCATTTTCATCAGAAAAATCTCACCAACATGTTAAAAAAAATTTCAGATGAAAAAAAGTAAAATTAAAGAAATTATATTTTTCTATTATGATTTGTCGAGCTGTGAAATCTCGTAAAGGAAACCGACTGGTGTAGCGTTACACGCTTGACTGACAGCGAGCGAGATAACATAGGCGCAGCAATGACGCGGCCTAGGCGTAGGACCATCTATACTGACACTTGTAGAGAATTTACTGTACTTAGGGATTCGATACGCGACGTGGAATAGAAAAAAGTAATTTAACACCACTTTTTTACTCTAACTCAAAAATTCGCAATTATTCTCATCGTTACTTTTAAGGTAAGCTGTCTATCGACCAATTTTTTCTCTCTAAAAACGTAACTCCACTAGTCATACACCACTGACATTAACTTTCAGAAAAAAAACCTCTAATTAGAGCTCAGAACATGAAAAGATTCTGTGTCAAAAGTACACCTCAATTGGTACTCTCTTGTCGATTTTTAAAATACATTATTTGTTCGGTCACGAGCACCGCGGTGCAGGACCGGCAGGACGAGTGCGTAGCCGAGCCGCATGGTACCAGCGGAACCGGGTTACAATGTCACAATAAGGCCTTCGACAAAAGGATCCCGCGAGGAACCGAACCGGGACCGCGGTTGCCGAAGAGAGGGGGCTCGAGTGTTTCTTCGCTCGAGGGGACTCGCGTTGGGTCCTGTGCCGCATGGGCCGCCAAAAGCGATGATCGCTCGACGTCTTCCGTATCGCGTCACACTTACCACCACCACGTCGGGTGGTAACCTCGACACGCATTCTATTCAGAACACGCCTAGAAACACGTTCTATTGAAAACACGCCTAAGAAATACAATAATTGTTTTAGTTCGAAAACGTGTTGATTTCTTTCCTATAAATAAGACTCGCCCTGCCGCGAGTCAGCGTTTCCAAGCATTAAGATCTGTTTCTACACTATCACTCCAACCTTTCTAAAAATCACGAAAATCGTAAAAATGGTTTCAACAGTTCTTCTACTTGATTCGAGACAAAACGATCCGTACAATAATTCAACGTATTCAAGCTAGACTCGTCGGCGTTCCATTAACGTTAAACGTTCCCGGTGCACTCGCCACGTACACACACGTACATCCATCATGAATCATAGAATCCTCAAGCAAAACGTTTCTCCAAGCTAAACGTCGAGTCTATGCAGAGAGAGAGAGAGAGAGAGAGAGAGAAATACCGTGCTCGCGGTACGAGACCGTGTCACGGACGGTAACGAAGCCACGTATCCTGGAAACAGCAGGTCCGTCCCCTTAATACGGTTCGCAAAGGAGCACAACGTCTTCCAAGTTCCGGCTGAAGTAGAAGGAGCCATTCATCGACCGACACGTCCCGGCACAGCTGAGGCTAACTGGCCAAGATTTTGCTGCTCGATCTGCTGCCCGGTAGAAACGACAATGCGTATTCCTGTGCAGATTCTCCGCCTGCTTTCCTATACAGACCCTATCTGCACACCCTCCGGTATTAGAAACTAGCATGAGCGTAGGATGCACGTGTGTATGTACGTATACACTCGAGTTGACGAGTGTTAGGACACCCTACTGAATGCGAAGCAAACATGAACAATATTATGGTAGGAAGTTCATTCGTTGGGAAGTGTGCTCTGAAAGCTCTGAATGTGAGAAAGAAGGATTTTTTAATTTTGTAGTATGTGAGATTTGATTGAAATATAGGTGGACTAGGGTCGTGACACTTCTTTAATGAAAAATTGTGCTAAGTGAAAATGGTGGACCGAAATAATCATTGGACCGAGGATTTTTATGCATTTATAGGAAATTTAAAGGTACAAAATTAATGATGACCACATCGTATTATGTCATCAGTGTTTTTCTTCACTTACGAGATGTAAAGTTACACGCATAATTAGAATATTTTTTTTTTTGAAGATATGCCACTCTAAAGAATGATAAACACCACTTTTTGGTAATCTTCCAATTTTAGGATCAAAGCACATGTTTGCTGCTCAGCTCTTCATAAATAAGAAAAATTTGATAAATTTTTTTTTTCATAAAGTTAGTTACATTAAATTCTGAGTATCTCATATAATACTTTGTGCATGAACATAATGTGTGCCCTGATACAACACGTATTTAGTGCTCCAACTATTTAATGTGTGTCATTATGAAAATGACTTAAGTCAAAAATCTAAAAAAATTGAATTTATCATTTATTTTCTGTTGCCTCGATCATTTTATAGAAAAGAGTGTGTATTATAAGAGTAACTGTTTTGTGAAATATTTTACTACATAATGAAAAAATATTTTTTTAATAAACCCAAAGGGAAGATTCGAAATACCTCGAAACGAAAAATTTATATATGACTTACGTATCATCACTGTTTCGTTTCTTTCAATGACTTGCATCAACCAGTTCACTTTTTATTACCTATAATTGAGAAATACCCTGTACACGGTGGATATAGCGCTATCCAGCTGTACAGCCCTGCTATCCAACTCCGTTCGAGCGGTTGGACATTCGCCAAGACCTCTATTACATTCCATCTAATGTCTGATAGATAGGGCTAGGGGCCGGGTCCTCCTATATCACGCGAACCGGACCGACCGAATTTACAGATCTTCGCTTACATGCATCCGCCGCCTTGTTTTATCGTCGAACAGCCTTCACGTGATTCGTCACAGAGCTGGCCAAGTACTTTCGCGTGCCTGACCACTTTTCCTGTACTACCCTGTGAGCCCATCCTTTTTTCTTAAGTCTAACAGCACCATACACTATGGACAAAAAGTTTCGAAACACCAACGTTTCCCAAGACTTTGGAAATTTAGACTAAGACTTAAACGTTATTATTACATATTATTATTATCATAACCAAACACCTTTATAATTATAAACCAAAACGCCAAGCAACCGCCACGGGTAGGAAGGGAGCAAAGTCGGGAAAAACCCATCCAGGCCCTTTTCCTGACCATTGATTGGTCGGAAGCAAGGTGCCAAAACTAGTGTAAAACCGACAGATAGTCAAAAACAATACACCTGGAACGACACCCGCTCGAACTAAACATTTAATAAAACAACACCAAACACATTTCTGGAATTTTACGTCTTTAACTAACCCGAAACGAAGGCGATCTCAACCGTTACGGCCCGTTCCGTAACAGCCACTGTTAGAGTTTAGCTTACCGAGGTTTATGATATGGAGCAGGCAGGCAGTTATCTTTGAGACCTTTGTTGAATGCGCGTACCATCCGTGCACCAGCATTAGGATGGTACGTGACAAAATTAGTTTTTCCCTTTTTCACCTTTTTAATTATGTTTCGCTAGTTCATAGAATTAGGACTCGGTAACACAGGCCATGTCATAAACCCCGAAGACCCAAGCGGTGACCTGGCGAAAGACGACGTCACCAAGTCCGGGGTTTTTTTCCTAACGGTGAACAGTTAGTCACCCCCATCTCTCCCACTTTCTCTCGGGAAGAACCCAGTTCTCCTTCCAGAAAAGACACACGCCAAGGGCGCAATGGAAGGGAGGACACGAGGAAAGGGAAACTAAAAAGGGTTTTTAGAGGAGTAACAGAAGAGAGATTATAGAGACAAGACAGTCAGAAGCGTCACTCATTACTACGGTCCCAAAGCCGTTATCAACCTTTGGGTGGTCCTTCAAGAAAACTATAGACGGCACGTAGTTAACAGTTTGCTTATTCACAGAGAAATATTGTTTATTTTAAAAGCTATACTGTTTCTAAACTTTCTGCCAATACTGTACAATCTTACGTACAGCTACAGTTTCGAAGGACGATCGTAAAAATGGAGTGCAGGTAAGCAGGACTCGAATCGAAGAATCTGGCGACTGTGCGAGGAGAAAAAAACGTTGTAAGCAACGTTTCGATCTGTTTCTTAACATCCGCCACTTTCTGCCGCCGTAACTCCCTGAATCTGATACTGCAGTCGTCAAAACCGAAATTTCGTTTACCGAGATCGACGACACAGCGACACGGAAAGAGTTTTTTTATTATTTTTTCGAACGAACGTTTGCTGTCATTCGTCGTTTAATTTCGACGTCACAAGCCGGTCCCCTTGATTGCTCCCTTGTCTTTACGTTGATCTAAATTACTGCGGTGATTTAATGCCTGACCATAGCGCACGCACGTGGACGTTAGGCTTGTGCGTTTTCAGAGGAGCTTAACGGCACACCTACACGCAGAATGTTTGAGAAAACTGATGGTGTATAATGCTTGCTGGGAAGAGGTTAATTGACACTGCTTTGAAAATGAACCCTTTCGGTGTAAAATATGATATTTGGTCTAGATAGCAATCTGAATGAATATGTACACCGGATGAAAATTTATAACGATTTTTCGCAACATAGAAAAACTATAACCGAGGAAAAATTGTTAACTTCGTTGTTTTTCGGAATGAGTATTATCAACCTTCATAATTTTTCACCATTTTTAAACATTCAGGTAAAACAAAAGAAAAAATGTTAACTTTATAATACTAATTTTTCACTATTTTTTAAAATTCAAGTGACACTACAGCGCAAGAAAAAAATGGAAACTAAGTGATCGAAGCGGCACATAATGGCGCCACATTTAAATCGCAGCACTTTGAACCAAATTCACTGTTTCGATTCTCCGAATTGTTAATTCCGCGTGAAAAGATCGCGTTGCTCGGCGAATGTTCTTCCTCGAAACACACATTTCATGAAAACGGTCTCGCGGATTTCTTATCAGAGCCGCGCGCTCGCTGCAAATTCCTTTTTAATATTCAACGTGACTTAGTGCTACGTGCAACGCAACACACGCGGAAGTATTCATTACCCCCCATCAACTTATGCAGATTTTCACATGCAAAATCACAGCAGGATACTTCCCTATAGCTCTACTATTCATGTCGTATACGCCACACTATCATTTCGTTCGTGATTTTTAAGTGCATCTTTCGCGACGATTAAACGAATTATTAGTTTACTTTGGTCGATGATTAAGGGTGTGTTGACCGAGGATTTTCATGTTCCTGGGTGTGATGTTTCGGTACGATCATAGGTTTTGCCGTAATATTTATCGCGTAACCGTAGAGAAGGGTTTTATTGAAATTACAGATAGGTTACTATATGCTTTCAATATTGAACATATTATCAACCTGTATTTAATTTACCTGATGCGAGCAATATTTGACGGTAACAATTTAAGTTCTCGTTCAAACACCGGCCCGTATTAAACAAGAGACTTTAATTGTGCAAGAAAGATGCCATCGCTCGGTGTAAAGTAGCGTAAGTTACGGATCTAATTTTACAAAGCACGAAATTTAATCGAATCCGTGAAAATCGTCGCGAATTCAATTAAGATCCAATTACGGCTCGAGTGTCAAGCAAAATTCAACCAACTTAAACTGTCCAATTTTCCTTAATCGTTCCTGATTTTTATCCTCCGAATTAATCTCCGTGTCTTCGCGAAACAAATTCTCGCGTAAAAAGACACTGGAAGAATTGTAAAAACCGTAACATTTTTACACATTCAAAAAAAATTATATTTACACAAACATTTCCTTCGTGAAAATGTTCGAAAGTGGACAATTTCGAGATGAATATTCCCGAATGTTTTTCATCGAGCACCGCGAAAAGCTTGAAAAAATTCGCCGAATGTAGAAACAAAAATACAGATCCAACAGAAATAATTGAATCACGAATACAACGGCGGATGTGCTATCGAACGTAAAAAAACTGTGCACGATCCTGAGAATCGAAAAGCTGAAACACAGGACGGTTCTGTGAATAAAATATCAGCGCACGGCTTAGATCGTTATTTACGCAGAAGATTCAGGCTGGCACACGATAGTAGGCTTAGCAAACTGGCATAAATTTACGGAGTACACAGCTTAAAGTATTACGAGACGCATGCCAAACCCTCGTCCTTTTACGCTCTATTTACTGCTATCTCGTAGCTCTCGAGTTCTTACTGATACGCGCGCGCGAACAAACTGAACTTCAAAGTAACGTAATTAATGGCATATTATCAAGTGGCTTTGCGGGGCTTAGAAAACCCGTTCAATTTTCAACGTCGCGGGGAATGCCCGTCCAACTTGGAAATTCATTTCTCTATGCGAATCGAATTGAACGAGCGGCGGAGCCTTGCAACGAAACAGGTTAACGAACCGAATCAATTTCCAACTGGATACGGTTTATCCAATTCGAGGATACCGGCTCGAATCGAGCATTATTCATAAATTAAATCGTTCACAATCGATAATCGTCTCTATAGTTAAATCCCTCTGACGTGCACGTCGCGATATCGCCAATTTAGTAATCCAAGTAGGTACGTGAAATTTATCGTCGAATCACTTACGAGGAAACGATGCACTCGGATCCATGAACGATCGCTGTTTCTTGTAATTCTGGATATTCGTTTGGACGAATGGTTTGATGTATTAGGTCATCCCGTAAGTTCGTGACGAAAGTGAAAAATATTTTAGTGAAAATCGAAGGTAATTCTATGGCGACGATGTAATTGTAGGAACCGAGGAAAAATTTTGAGGGACCCAGCGAGAGCCTCTGCGCTCTACGCCAACAACTTCTCTATTTTCACTCGTCGGTCTTCTATTTGGGTATGGAGGCCCCGATACTATATAATGATTTTACCAAAAAGAAAAAAGAAAGAGGAAAATATTGTGGAATGAGAAGGCGGTGACGTTTCTTTCCTCAAAATTAAAGGTTCGTTGGAAATACTGATCAAAATTATTTAAACTCCGCAGCGACGATATAATGATCTTACCAAAAAAGAAAGAGAAAAATATTGTGGAATCAGAAGGCGCTTACGTTTCTTTTACGATTTTACCAAAAAAGAAAGAGAAAAATATTGTGGAATGAGAAGGCGCTTACTTTCCTTTTCTCAAATTTAAGGGTTCGTTGGAAATATTGATCAAAATTATTTAAACTCTATAGCGACGATATAATGATCTTACCAAAAAAAGAAAAAGAGAAAAAGATTGCAGAGTGAGAAGCTGCTTTTTAAAGCTTCGTTGGAACTACTGATCAAAATTATTCAAACTTACGGGATGACCTAATATTTCATTTCGCATCAAGCACACTCGATCCCCGAAAGATCCAAATCCCCTAGTAACAGGTTGATCGACTCACCTGAAACAGAAATGAAAAAAAAAAGGGGGGTAATTATTATAGAATGAGAAGAGTCGAGGATCGAAAACCGAGCCACGTCTTCCACGAAATGAAAATACCACTGGAGGGTAGCTGTCTCGCGAAGCGCGTATCTAATGCATTTGCACAGGTTGGTCAAGCGGCGACGAATGAAAAGGAAACAGGCCTGCGAGCAAAGATGTCCGGTAAACAAGGAAAAAGCGAGGAAGAAGGAGAGCGGGAGGCAGCTTCTTCGAAGATCAAAGCGCGTCGAAAGATAGCGGGGGCTTTCCCAAGAAACCTCTCCGCTCTCTAATCTTGCTCTCTTCTTTCCAATCTGCTGAAAAAGGGGAACGACATGCCCGCCCGCCGGCGTTATAAACTTGTTCCCTTTGAAATTTGACGATTCAGTCACCTCTCCCCTCGAAACTTCCTACCTATCCTACGGTCTCGTGTATACACGTCTGGCAAGCTGCGTCGTAAAAATGATCAAGCATGAAAATGTTTAATTTTACAGGCTCGAAGCGGATCCTTGTCGCTGAAACAAGTGCCGCGAAAATCGACGACGCAACTGCCGCGATACAATGGTTTATACGCCCTTCTAGCATGCACCAGGCTGAATGTATTTAGAATCGTTGATAAGTATCTTCCGTGTCGCATTATTATTCATAGGCTCGCAGCTTTCGTTTTATAGTAGACGTCTCGACGCTCCCTATTGATTTTCATCCCGGCCAATCTTTCTTTCTTGTCACGGAGACCGTCGCCGATTTACCTTCTACTCGAGCTACTCTTTCCTGGTGCACTTTCGTTTTACCTCGACGACAGGTTGTTGCATTGTCATTTTTCTTCTGGTGTGGTTGCGACGAGCGAGGAGGGAGAATTTTAGATTGGAGTACGGTCTAGTGGTATAGCGAAGTGAGTAATTTGTGAAACTGAATATTGTACGAGTCGATAATTGATGGGGTATAGTGTAGTGTGAGAATATTTGTAACGAGTTAGTGTACTAGAGATTTAAGTGTGATGGAGAAATAATTTGGAGAGAGAGTATGGTTTGGAGTGTTATGCCGGTTTCACGCTGATGTTAGCAGGTAGTTCGCGAGCAGATCGCGAATGTGGTCGCTGGTAGTGCGAACACTTTCGTTAGCTGTAAACTCTTTAACTGCGTTTTTTTGTTTTCTCGTGGGCTGTTCATGAGCTTGAATGTGAACACGATGCTGCCTCAACAATTCTAGCAAGTGTGGATCCGGCATCAGAGCAGCGAAAGAAGAGTATTTGGGACAAAATTCTTAAAATTATTGTAGTGCGAACGAAGGATGCGTGGCTACCCAAAAATTGACCTAAAAATTACTTAATATCACCTAAGAAAGTCTCTAAAATTCCTCTGAAATGAGATGAAAGATCCTCGACTCAACGAAGAATTAGTCTTTTCTAAAAGCTGAATACGAGAGTCCTTACTGAAAATAACACCGTGAAAGAACTACCTTCGGTAAGTTCAATAAATATACATTGTTATCCCGTTTAATCACTCGAGTACCTCTAAACCACTCGTACGTAGGATTTATTCCAAAATAATCCCCGCAGTATCATTACGAGGATTTCATTTGACGAGTTAAGTCACCGGTGCATTATTTGCAAATTAATACGAACGATCTGCCAGGAAACAAGCCGGGAAAGATACGATTTACACGATTTTCGTTGGCACAGGTTGCAGAGTAAAGAAGGGAAAAAGAAGAAGGCTTCGTCAGCGGGTCGGACGTTTGGAAAGGCAAGAAACTATGTGGTAGCATCGCGCTCCATTTAATTAGCGAGCTCGAAAGCCCCATCTTGACCTCCTACGAGATTTGAGAATGCGCGCTATAAATAAAGAGCAACGAGCCCGAGGGTGAAAAGGCGAACTGAAACGCGGCTACTTTCGCGTGTCCCTTGCCTACTCGCTGATAAACTTATTAAACGCGAATTAGTTACGGAATGTCGTAATAACCAGCGGTCTCTCC
>NW_017100174.1:4081446-4089288 GCF_001263275.1 Habropoda laboriosa
TTCTGGCTTATTATCACGAATTAATTCGGTACACGAACAGCTAATATTTAGAACACTAAAATGTACTGTTTGTATTAGAGGTAAATACTTGCACTTGCATTTGGCAAAATTCAAATGAACGAACTCGCGGAAATTTTTGCTAATTTTCAATTATCTACGTATCTATATATAAATGACTGAGTTTCCAAATGAGAAATGAACCAAATTAAAGGGTTAGATATGGATTTGTTCTCTAACACTAAAACTCGTTGAAATTTTCGTTAATTTTCAATTATATATTATGAATGATTAAATTTAAATATGGATTTGTTCTGTAACACTAAAACTCGTTGAAATTTTCGTTAATTTTCAATTGTGTGTGTATTTATATATAAATGATTAAGTTTCCAATGAAGAAGTGAGCCCAATTACAATTTTATAGCACTAAATAATTCGACACGTGCAATAAATTCAAGTCAACGCTAGTTTCTCCAATTAGAGAATAGGTTCGTCTGGTATTACTCGTAACAAACGTGCGGCTTCTGTAACAAACAACCGGCCGCTAATTTATCCTCCGTTCCAAGTTGATCTAACACCCGTAACGAACAAACGTAGTAAAACCTAACGGCACACTACGCTTTATACTTAAACAAGTTGAACCGGCGTCGTCGAAAGAGCCCGCAATTTCCCTCGGCCGCTCAAACAAGCAATTACAAACTACCCGGTGTACACCGGACCGAGGGAAACGTAAAGCGCAAACACTATAAGTACCCTTTGTCTTACATAAAACTGGGCTCGTGAAGACCAACCGGTAGTACACACGACACCGGGCACCGTGCTGCACATGTAAGCTTAAACCGTTCGTATGAAATATTTATCCGAACCTGCTTTCTGGGAAACAATCATCTCGTATGTACATATACGAGAGTCGTTCAACGTACAACCGTAGAAATCGAAGAAAACAACCGCCTCGTATCGTGCAATCTCGATGACACCGTTAAAATCTACCTAGATAGGTATATGGATGTACATCCTGTATAGGAACAGGAGGATAATACCCTTTTCGAAGAAACCACCGAATCCCGAACGTTCGATATTACACATGATCGCTGAGTAAATAGGATATTACGCGGGGACGATCAATCGCGCTTAGCTCAAAGCGTCGATTCACTTGACTCGTTCCCATTCACGGGATTGCTAAATATGTCTCAGGTTCTGTGAAGAAGGTATTAGTGAATATTGTGTAGAAAATTTCTAGGCTTCTGTTCTACGACAGATTTTCACTTTCGCTGTTTCTTTGCTACCCTAAGTTTGGGTCAAGTGAAATTAGTATCGTCGATTCCATCGTTCTCATATGAATTTTTCCCATTGACACGATTGCTAAACGTACACCAATCCCTCCATTTACGCGGTACTTTTTATACGCGAGTTTTTTTTTACGCGGTAAATTATACATCTATTTACACGGTACTTTTTTCGCGGTCAGATAGGTTCAGTTTTCTATAAACTTTCATTGAATTCATTACATATCAGAGGGACGCAAATTCTTACTTGAACGTACGAATTACATAATTCTGACCTTTTTTTAACCTCGTCCTACGATTTAAGTTTTACAGTACAGGTTTCGACACCACAAAATAAAATATATTTTGGTTTTCTGAAATATCATTATTTTTTTTATTAACCTATGCGATTTAAATGTTTCTATAACTTGTACCTGTTTTTCTTACCATGTTTTTTTTCATACAAGCACACTCTATTTACGCGATTTTTATAACAATCTATTGGAAATGGGTTATGGAATGAAATAGTCTTTTAACTTTGTAATATACGATTTATTTACGGTCTCAGAGGAAACGTCTTTACTCTATTGAATCTCCTGAAGGACTGTTTCTGGGCACCCAAAAGAAAGTTGGGGTCCCCTTATACCTAGAAACTGTTTACATTATGGTATGGCATTGTGCAGTGAGTGACTCGAAGACGGACACCAGATGCATCTGGTGGAAGTCTTAGTGCCTTTGTTTAAAATAACCCGGAGACATTTTTGTCCTCGCTTGATTATTTCCATAGGGTGTTGTTAGAAATAATCCAACACAATCAATCCGCGTAAATGGAGGGATAGGTGTATTTCACGTTCTGTTTTTCGTTTGGTGGAAAAGTTACCACTCGTATATCATAAATGAAATATTAAATCGTATCAAGTTAATATCGAGGGAATCTGTTATATATAGCAAGTGATCAAATTTTAAATATTTAATTTTCTATCTCTAAGTGAGCCTCGACCAGTTTCTCAGAGCCCATAGCCAGCCTTCTATAAAAAGCAACTTGTGACGGAGTACCTACGACAACTTGTACCGAATTTACGTAGAATTTCCAAAGAAATAATTTCTACAATTTCCCCCAAACAGATGAAACATCCAACGTATCGATTGCTCGATTGGACGCTCGCGTTTCAGCAATCTTTCCACCGAACCACCACTTTCCGCTGCGGTACGCTAACGTTATCGCCGAAATGACGATATCGACGATTACACGTCGCGTATCTACGTACGTTTATCGTTTATGAAAGCGTGCAAACCGTGGGGAGAACTATAGACGGTCCTAGCGCTTATAGCTCCTTCGACGTGTCGTGGAATTTTCAACGTGTGTGCACACGTTCCTTGATTCGCGTCCACTTTACGTCGGCAACAAGGCTGATATTACGGTCTCGTTACAGAACCAACCTCGGTGAATGTGTATCGACGAAAGAATTATCCGGCGGAATTGAAATTGCCACGTTCGTGAACTGGTTTCGTTTCTTGTTTGCGTGGAGACATTGTAGCGAACGATATACGCTTCGTATTGCAGCGATGTTCAATAATTAAGAAGGCGAATGTGGAAGAAGGGTTGAGAAAAATTTTACAAACAGTATTTCGGTGCATAATTACATGGTTACGTTATTGAATAATTGCTTCAATCTTTTCGAAATTTAACGCGTTCACTGCGATACGGGGTATAAGACCCCAGTTTTTTATTGAATATTAGCTAAGTGTTAAGGTGGTATTTTCATAATTTTTCGAGTCGAACCTTAGAAATTTAACGCGTTCACTGCGCAATCATACTTCTGACCTGTGCAATTCATTTTCCGTTGAATATTGGCTGATATATCCACAATTTTTCCACTATTTTCACTATTACCCTATTTATAGGATAAAATAACAAATTTTCGTTAAATATTAGCTACCTTTTAAGCTGATATTTGCATAATTTTTCGAGTCGAACCTTAGAAATTTAACTGCGCAATCGTACTTTTGACCTATGAAGTTCGTGTTTTATTGAATATTAGCTGATATTTCCATATTTTTCCACTATTTTCACTATTACCCTATTTATAGGATAAAATAACAAATTTTCGTTAAATATTAGCTACCTTTTAAGCTGATATTTGCATAATTTTTCGAGTCGAACCTTAGAAATTTAACTGCGCAATCGTACTTTTGACCTATGAAGTTCGTGTTTTATTGAATATTAGCTGATATTTCCATATTTTTCCACTATTTTCACTATTACCCTATTTTAAGGGCAAAATAACAAATTTTTATTGAGTATTAGCTATGTGCTAAGGTGATATTTCCATAATTGTTCAAGTCGAACTTTTGAAATTTAACGCGTTCACTGCGCAATCATACCTTCGACCTGTGCAATTCGTTTTCCATTGAATATTAGCTGATATATCCACAATTTTTCCACTATTTTCACTATTACCCTATTTTAAGGGCAAAATAACAAATTTTTATTGAGTATTAGCTATGTGCTAAGGTGATATTTCCATAATTGTTCAAGTCGAACTTTTGAAATTTAACGCGTTCACTGCGCAATCATACCTTCGACCTGTGCAATTCGTTTTCCGTTGAATATTAGCTGATATATCCACAATTTTTCCACTATTTTCACTATTATCCTATTTTTAGAGTAAAATAACAAATTTTCGTTAAATATTAGCTACCTACTAAGCTGATATTTCCAATAAACTATGCACCAGTCTAACCATTACAGCGTAAAATACCAAAATACAGCGGAAAAAACAATTTGCCCAAATATTAAAGTCCTCGAAAAAAAAGCTACCACGGTGAACGTGTTAATCTCTATGAATTCCTAACTGCACTTGAAACAGTTCAAACTAAATTGAACTTGTCTCGCAAGTCTGGTATCTATACAGTCAATTTCCTGTTCGGCTATAACATCGCAACGATATGACATTAACCGTGGCAGACATAATGTAGGCAACTCCTGACGATGTTAAATTCTACTCAACACCTTGCACATAGTTCGACAACTATAGATTCTTGTTAACGCGAAAGACGAACGTGTCTATAGACACATCTCCACCGTACAAACTGTCAGTAAGAAAGAAAGAAGTTCGTAACAAATAATCCATCATTCTCCGTATGAAAAAGCATTCGGTCTAAATAATTCAGGACCACCTTTAACGAGCATAAACGGTATCATGAATGAATACCGCATAAACACCGCGATGTTCACGGCTCTCCGTATAATTTATTCCGCAAAGATGAAAATTTCGCGAAACGGACAGCTCTTGCAACGCTTCCTGAAGAATGAGCCGATGAATATTTGAAGAGGCGGAGCGCGATACATATTTCAACGAGCAACCGAGTACTATGTACATTGAATTAAGTAAAGCGAAACGAATGAACATCGCATTAACGGGGTGCATGATCGTTAAACCGTAACGCGTATAATAGGTATCGATTGAACGTGTAATAATGGAGAGAACGACGGAAGCGTTTGTTACTTTTTCTTCGATTTGAAAAAAATCGCTCTTGTATATTTATCCGATGTTGTTTCTACAGATACACCGATGTGGCGAAGTATGTTTGAATTTCACGTACGTTTCAGGCATAAATTAATCTTTTTCCTTTGGCAAAGGAAAGCAAGGAGTGAGAACAAATTGTTATTTTCAGTAGGATACTTGAAAGAGAGAAAAAAAGATCGGCACATCGAGCAATTATTCTTTAATTCAACGAAACGGTATAAATGTAGTTTTCCATTTATAAGTATTCTCTGGCTAATTAGACTTGTTGGATATTCCAATATCGAGAAAAGAAACCTAAAAATGTACCCTCGAGCGCTTGAATAGAGAATATAAATAGCAGTTTGCTGATATTACAAATTAATTCGTATAACTGGGGAATTTAAGACGTCGTTTTAAACAGGGATTTTTATTTACAAACATTTTCAGATATTTATTTAAACTACTTAGAATATTAAGAACAGGGTTTGTAGACTGAAATATTCTTAGCGTTGGCTCTGAAAAACTCTGTTCAGTCTTCCAAGAATACGTGTGCAGATGTGTGCTGGTGAAAAATGGGTCGCAGTGTGCATTTGGAGAAAAGGGCCAATTGTGCGAGAACTGCATAACGGAATGTTTGAAAAGACATATCATAATACCGCATACTCTCGCTCCTTTCGCTACTTCGTCTCTATTTTCATTACCCCGCAGTATGCTTTTCAGCTGGTCATTTTTAATCAGACGTTTGCGATACATCGGTAAACTGGCCGCGGAACAATTTGTATAGAAAAAGGAGGAAGAAAGGAAAAAAGTGGTTGAAATAGGTATACTATACGGGAACAATTAATAGTCGGGACAAAACCGAACGAACGATAGTAACCTGTACGGACAATAAAGTGACAAACAAAAGGAAAAGTTTTCTATCAACAATTGTTTCTATCAACGATGTTTCCTATTGAAAATATATCGATTGTGAACCTCCGACAAATGACTCTCTCAGGGAATCAAAACTACTTCAAATAAGCAATTTCAAGTTTCTACCGGCTGAAAGAGAGACAAAGATAGTGCCGGTTGAAACTGTTGCAAAATTTTCTGCGATGTACCGTGTGTTTAAATTTTTTTAAATTGCGGAGAACGCTTTCACATTTGTCTATGCGCGGGAAATTTAAGAAATAAGCAATGTCTCGCTCGGGGAATTGAAATAAGCAATTTGAAGTTTTTCTGGCTGAAAGAGAGGCAAAGATAGTACGATTGAACGTGTTGCAAAATTCTCTGCGATATTTCATGTACATATTTAAATAAGAAAAACTTGCAGAGACTACTTTCACATATGCCTATGCGCGGGAAATTTCAAAAATAGACAAACTACTCGCTCGGGGAATTGAAATAAGCAATTTGAAGTTTTTCTAGCTGAAAGAAAGACAAAGTTGAAGCTGTTGTAAAATTTTCTGTCTTTAAAAAAAAAAAAATACTTCTAACCAATGCCTCGACGTTCGTCTATGCGCGGCAAATTGAAAAGATAGAAGAAAGATATTGCAAGGAATAACCTGTTCCATTTGGCGTAATCAAAATGACCAATTATCCCCATTACATCTCTATTACAGTTTCACCATTACACATACTTAGAAAATACATCCATAAAAAAGTTGAAGTTCACGTCACGAGACGTTGGAGAGATTACGAGCGAGATACACGATACGAGAGACCCGCGAACTTTAAATATAAAGTTGCGGAATAACAAATGCATGCCGGCACGTATTCCTCGAAAGACGGAATGCATCGACCTCGTTCGCCTTGTCCCCGAACAAGAAAGGCAAAAGGGAGAGACGGTGAAACTTATCAAAAACTTTCCTCCGTCTTCTCTCCTCTCCGTCGAAGCGTGCTTCGCGCGGAACAAACGACGCTTGCCGTCTTGAAATTCTCTCTGAAAATCCTTCTCGGACCACCCTGTGTCCCTCCTTTGACCGCCGCGCCGGTTCCAACAATCGAGTGATCTAGATGGAAGGGACAAGTTCCAAAGCGTCGACCTCGCGATAATAACTTGCTAATTAACAAGCGATCAGATAAAACTTATCAAAAGGTCTTTAGATCCCGTATCGCGAGAGCGGGGAAAAGAGAAGAGGTTCGAACGAGGACGGAAGAGGAGGCTCTAGCTCGCGTTGGAATGCAAATTCGTTGAAATGAATTCCGACGCGGTGTAAGACTGTCGTAATGCCTGGAACGAAGGGGAGAAAGAAGGGAAAAGCACAGGCGTAAGCGTCATCTTTGTCTTCGCCGCCCTTCCCGCCGATTTCTGCCACCTTTGTGTCTACTTAGCCGTGGCTGAGGAATTTTTCCAGTTAATTTTCTCGCTACTCAGAGTGATATCTCCCTCTAGCGAGTGTATTTACATTTTCCTCGGAAATTTTCCCTTCTACTCCTGATTCCTTTCGTGCTTTCTTCTACAGTCTTTTCCGACACGATCGAGGCTGTAATACGTGGCGCTCTGTTCGAACGAGAATCGACGTCGAAACCTTCGTTTTCAGAATTATCTCAACGCGTAACTGCATATCACGTTCTTGAGACGTACGACGCGAGAATACGTAATTTCGCGTACAGCGAACAACGCAGCGAGATACAAGCTGTGTTATGCAACTAGCCATTGGGTCAGCGAGGAGCGTTTTCTTACGTAAGGAAACGGAGGGTGAATGCGAAGAGCGAGAGTTCCGCGACGTGTCGAGATACTGATAACGTTGTAAATCAGACGCTAGTAACTCGACCGTTTCGATTACTGAAGGAAGAATAACAAACGAAGGCTTACACAAATTGCTGGGGGAATGGAGGATGTGATTGACTTTTTTTTATAGTTCAATGAGGTTTGCAGGCTTTCCTCGTGAATATTTTGAAGAAACTGTCGAGGCTTCTCTGTTTCTGTAGGATTCTGTAGTCTTGGGGAGAACGGGCGGACGTATTCATCATTGACTCGTACTACTGTGTAAACTTCGAAAACAGGCGAGAGGAAAATTTGCAAATATAGAACAGAAGTTCTAGGACTCGGATTGCAACAATATTTTGTTTACTGTTAATGTGATAAA
>NW_017100174.1:4089322-4105147 GCF_001263275.1 Habropoda laboriosa
ATAAATTTTAAAATATTTCAAAAAATTGTTTTTCTAAATTAGGCGATCAGATAATGTTGCCAACTTACGAAGATATCAATCTTTCCTTCTTACCATCTTCCATTGCATCGGAATAAATCGTTAAACTTACAATCCAGAAATTTTTCTTACACACTATATTTTTAAACATTTATTTTCCCATATTTGACAAAAAGAATTATTTGCCTCACTGAGACAGTTTTACAGAGTTTCATCGATAGCAGAACATTCGACACCGAAGCACATACCCAAAAACGACAGTAAGTAGTACAACCAACGACTATTCAGCCCTACACCACACCTCCTTCCAAAACAACCCATTCCGTTAATTTCCATTACAACAGACAAGTTCCCCGTTCGGTAGCCATCTGATTAAATTCAGACAAGCAGGGGCAGGACCATGTCAAGGATCAATCCCCCCCGGTATTCATCGACAGCAATGCGAGACGTTGAATTAGCGATGTTTATAGCTCGATATCTCCAGCCGGAGATTATACTTGCTCCGGACAAAGCTGTGCAAGGACAGATAGCCGTGACCCTGTCGACCGCAAGGGTTCTGTACCTTTATGCAAATCGTATTTCACAGTGTATAGGCAGGATCCGTCTGCTTCGAACGTAGCCGAGAAATCCTTTATTTAATAGGCGGGTGTCTCCTCTCTCTTTCGTCGCATGCTTCCTCGTGAAATCGCATCAGAATGGCGTTAAAACAATTTATAAGAAGCGACGGCTGAACCGTTTCCTCGTGGGCGATGTCGAGTGGATACGACAGTGGTCCTTAATTCATGGATTACATTCTCCCTTACCCCATCAGAATCCCTCGTTTCTTTTCCATATCGTTCCATCTGCTTCACAGCCGACTCCCTCTTCCTCCCCCTTTTACTAGTATTTCCGCTCTGGTTCGTGACGTTGCCAGTCAGCCTTATTTCGAGCCCACGATTCGGCACGACTTGTATTTTAATTTCATTTGCTCAGCCGAATGAATAATTATTTAAATTCGCATTTGTCTTGTCGTTCACATCTGCTGCCCGCTGGAATTCGTTTTCTCTGTAACCCTCCCGACCCTCTTCCCCTTTCTCGCGCCCAACGCGAGAGAGTGCCGAGTTTAAAATTCATCGTTAGCGACCCACGCGGAAGATAGACTTTAAATGCGTTATAATCGCGATTAGAATTTTAAATAACCGCGCTGAGAATTTTCGGGAATTTTGGCTGAAGGTCCTCGCGTTCTGACTAGGTCGACTGTGGACTAGATTTTCGAGAGATTGTCCTCAAATTTTAGTTTTTCACTTCTCCTGATAGTTACTTTACTTCAGAATACGTCCAAGTAAAATATTTCGAAATAATTTATTTCGTTGATAAGATGACGGGGGATTCGACGTATTCTGAAATAAGGTGATTTTCAAGGAAAGTTAAAAACGTGTCATCTTTGTCGACAAGATTAAAACCCAAAAATCGAAGAGAAGGTAAGAAAACGAGAAAAGGTAACAGAAGCGAGGAACACTGAAAATTATCGACTAACTATCGTTTTATCAATCACAAGCGCGAAACACAAGAGAATTCCCTTTGCTCGATTTCCACAGGACAAAACTGTGCCCCGCGGAAGCGAATAAAAATTCGACCGGAAATCAATATTGTGTGCGCTCGTCGAGATAGAACTACCAGAAACGAATAAAACAAAAGCAGCCAGAATGAACGAACGAAAACAAGAAAAAAAAAATGGAAAGAAAGGAAGAAAAATCTGGGGAAAGTGGAAAGTAACGGGGTGAGAAATACTCGAACCAACGGCAACCCACCGCGCTATCGAATGATTATTCAAAATCAAATGACATTCCACCTTTCACGGCTTTAAAGCTGCGCGTGACGTTCGACGTTTTATTAAACCGTTTCATCGTCGAGACCACCAACCGCGATATTCTCCACGTCTTTCTTCCTCACTTTGCCACTCTCTCTTTCTCTCTGTTGCTCCGAGCTGAAGGGACATCGTCGGTATTTTTAAAACACCGTCCCACATCTTCGTTTCGCGTGAATACGAGTAGCTCGTGAAACGACGCTGTACATCGAGTCGGAGGAATGAAGGGTTGCTCCCTGTTAAGGACACTCTACCGTGCCAAGTTTACGGTACCGGCGAAAATCTGCTATTTTTGAGAACTACGTGTATTATCGTTAAACCTTAAACGTCGAATAAACTTGGAAGGCGTTTACGACGATGTACACAGCCAAAAGTTTCGAACCACCTGCCAATTTATGTCAACAGTGAATCTGCTACTGATTCTTCACAAAACTTGAAATTGATATTGTGGAGATCAATAGCGAAATTTGATTGATCAAAAATTCGTTTAGAAATGGTTGAAATTGCTAACTGTTTTCATGCACAAAGGTTCTAAAATGTTGGTCGGTAGTGTAAGAAATATGGTAAAACGTAGGACGAGCTGGTTTTACGCGATTTATTCAATAAAGATGAACCGCGTACAGTGAATTCCACTCCTAACTCGGACGGTCCCTGGTGAAGCCGGTGTTCTCTCCTTCGCAGTCTTTTCCCTCCGTAAGCGCGAATCAAAAAGTTTCGCAAGTTGGTCAGGGCACGCTTTATGAAAAAAAAGAAAATCTCCCAACTGGGACGATAACGTACACCGGACGATAAAGAGATCGCGAACGAACGGTATGCATAATTTTCTGTTAAATATTCATCGTCTCGTTAATTTTTTTTAACGCCTCTGCCATTATCTCTTGCTTTTCTCGCTGCTTGTCTCTGTTCCCTCGAGACGAAACTAGCGCCGAAGAGAGAGAGAGAGAGAGAGAGAGAGAGAGAGAGAGAGAGAGAAGGAGAAAGATAAAAGGGAAGAGAATTGCCTATTGGCTTTAAAATTCAGCGAGAACTACGCGGTAAAAGATATTACCGCTCGTATTAAGCGTAAAATCCGAGCGTTTCTTGCTCGCTTACAGATTCAAATTCACCACCGTTCCACCGCTATACCGTTAACGTAGCTGCGAGGAAAGACTTTCACGCTATTACCACACCACCGATATCCCCCGGCGAGGCTCAAACTTTCCTCTCGATACCAACTTTCGTGATATTTCTATTACAAGCTCGAACCAAGACCGTCGCGAACCGAGTCTCATTGTTGGAATAGACGAAAGAAAGGGTCGGCATCATGGTGTACACGATAAGCCACGATACGTATATCTGTAATAATACAACGACAGTGAGAGAGAGAGAGAGAGTGAAAGAGAGTTTATCTCGTGGCAGTTTAGGGTGAAGAAAGGTTTTAGACGGGTCAATGGTTTAGCGAGGATGCGACTGGTTGCCTATAAGAGATCCTGCAAAATTAATGACACAACTGACGTGTCGTAGGCAACCTAACGTACAGGCGAGATATGAAGTATTCACGTGAACATGATAGGCGTGCATCCACCACGAAAGAGAGAGAGAGGGAGTAGATGCAACGCTTAAAAGGTAACCCTAGGTACGTTTCGTGAGAGAGGAGCGTGTATATCGAGGGCAACGCCTTGAAAGCAACCGTATAGGCATCAGGTGCGCCATTGGCTTATCGAGAATTCCTCGTGAAACGTGTGTTTTACGCTCGCGGCCGTGATGTTTCATTTAGAGGGGCGAACGGGTTCGAGTGAAAGAGCATTATCAATCTATGGGCCGCGCTTATTATTCATCGCGCGCGAACCTGCATTCTTGAGGACTGCGATAAACTTCCCTTGTATATTACGTTCGGGCATATTCGATCGGGCTAAGACGGATTTTTATCGATACCTCTCTGCTTGCAAACTGCGAAACTATAAACAACTACGTGAAACGAGAACTATAGCCGGACTTCTGTCGTTACTTGTTCCGCAAATTATACCGTGTTAGCGTGTTGCGATGTACAGAGTGAACTAGCAATTTAATAAGATACAAATTAGACTACAATGTGTCATTTTTTTGAAGTAATCAAATTTTCACCAATTCGTCGACACACTTTCGAAAAATAGGCCACTCGTAAATCAAAGATCGGCATCCGACAAACGAGACCCGGCAAATTCATAAATTCCGGCTGGCCAAAGACTAGATTATCCATAATACACTCTCGCAGCGACGCTGACGTTAAATCAGCTGTAGCACAGCGAATGCATGGAACGGTAACGAACGACTATCGATAAACGGCTTATCGGCTAGAGCGCGTCAAAAACAACGGAAGATGCGTTAACGCGTCCCTACAGATGGATCCATCGACTTCGGGATCCCCTGATTCGCTGAAATCCTGGCTAAGAACCGACGCCGCCGGTGATAAAACAGCATCTTGGAAATATATAGGCTGGGATAACCAGCGCAAGAAGCCCACAGGTTGACTGGGCATGTCCTACATAGTACCCCGGGAGCTTCTTTCTACTTTCTGACCTATAAACCTTTTAATGGCCTCTGGTTACTCGGCAAAGAGCGTCCATAGTACACGTAGTCTTGATATTTCGATCACGTGACCTCCCGCCGCGAATTGTCCAAAGGGCACCTACACGCGTGTTTTCGAAAATTTTCAACTCATTTTCAACTCTTTCGAACTTGAAAGATAACAGAGTTTTTCGGATGAATTTTATTCGCTGCAATTATCGAGGGAATCGATGAATATTCGGAATTCAATGAATTTTAATCGATCGAATAAAACGTGTAGATAGAATGAAATTGGTTGGTTGGCAGGAAGCTTTATTTTCGAGAATTTCGTTGCTGGAGTATTCATTAGATCCGCTCGTCTGATTCTCGATTGCGTACACAATACTAATTATACTCACGACAACGAGTTGCGGGTCTAAATTCCAAATGAATCAAGTGAGAGAAAAGGTTCGTTCGTTCGAATAAAATCGACATTCATCGGTGAATAGCGAGCGTATAGCATAGATTCGATACTGGGTCTGCCAAAAGTTGAACCCAACCTCATTACTCGATACCGTTGGTAACTGCACCGTCGAGCTGTTGCCTACCAGCAACGGGACGATCGTCCTTTCGTGTTATTTTCAGGTTTACCCAATTACGAGAAGGCTGGTGAAAGGAGTATTGAAGTGGCACGACGAGCAAACTCGATATTGCAAGATAGTGACCCGATGAACACAGATTCGCCAGACTAAAAATCCCCTCTCCGCCAGACGTTCACTGTTTTTGCAACCATATTGCGATGAAACTGATGATTAGGTTCTTACGGAATAGTTTCTGCCTATGGAGATGGTGTTGCAATTGATAAATTAATTGGACGAACCAGGATGTCCAATTATACGCATTTCTTTGGTAATGAAATTGCTTGGAGTACTGTGCAGTGTATGTATCTACCCGTGGAAAATAATTTCGACGGAAAATTGTTCAAATTTAGAATAAAGTATCTCGGTCCTTCGAATTATTTTCCAAGATTTAGAAAAATAGCCTCGCAATGAATATTCATATTTTCCAAGATTTCGAAAAATAGTCTCATACTGAATATAGATATTTTCCTAAATTTCGAAAAATAGCCTCATACTGAACATTAATATTTTCCAAGATTTCGAAGAACAGTCTCGCAATGAATATTAATATTCTCCAAGAATTTAATAAATAGTCTCACAACGAATATCGATGTTTTCCAAAATTTCGAAGCATAGTCTCACAAAGAATATCGATATGTTTCAAGCAAAAATCAGACAAACCTACACTGTCAGTATGTTAATAAATCCTGTAACAAGTTGAAGTTAATCATTCATATTCCGATGCATTTTTCACACGAGTTTATAGGCGACGCTTTTTAAGTCGAACAGCAAAGGGAAGACTGAAGCTTGATTCTCCAATATGCATTCGTTGAACCGTGTGGATGCTTTGTAGCAGTCGCGCCTGCTATACAGTGCGACACATCGAGCCACCCCTCTATTCGCACACTGTGCGCTCTCGATTCTTCTGTCCTGCGTGTTCGTCAAGATCACCCGGACAGAAGCGGATCATCTTCTTTCTCTCCGAGACACGGAATAACGAAGTCTGGATACAAAAGTCGAGGATCTTGTATGCTCGTCTAGCTCGATGCTCTTACGAAATAACCGCGAATTACGACTGTCTCTCGTGTTTTACAACTAAGGGCAAACCTGCGAAATGGCTATCTTTTCGCGTGGCAAATTGTCCACTGCTGTGGAAAAAAGAATTTGTCTGATGTGACTTGAAACGTTGAGATTATACGAGATAAAGATTTTCAACGAATAGTGAAAACTTCTTTGTGTATTATTGTAAATTTATGGTTGATGGAAATGAGAGTTTCTATCGTTGCAAGTTATATGTGTTAAGGCGTACCCTGTAGCCGGATTTATGGCAGCGAGTCAAGTGGTCGCAGTCGCAGGCAAATATCGCTTTCTCAAAACACCACAGGTGTTTATTGCGTTGCTTGCGACACTTAGTCCCTAGGACCAGACCCCGCCATAAATCCTGGAGTCTCCGAACGGAAAATAGAAAAGTGGCCCACGACTTTTGCCAACGTCGAGATAACGCGCTAAGGGCGAAATGGAGGGAGGTTGCGATGCACCGGAGTAAACTGATTGGTGATCTAGAAAAGGAAAAATCACCAATCAGGGTGTTTTTAGGAAAATAGGAGTCTTCGTCGAGGGAAACCGGCAACGCTTGAACGATTGAAAGATCAACCGCAAGCCCTAACAATATGTGAGAAAAAGGGTTACGAAGAGTGTCTGAACAAGGACTGAAATGTGAACCCGGGTTATGAAGAGTGTTTTCTAGGCTGAATCTAGCTTGAAAATTATTCTTCTTTTACAACCATCAGATACACATCTTCAAAGTATACAAACTCTTCTTAATTATGTTTCTGTTATTTTCAATAGCAGGAAAAATAATTTAGAGGTTCTTTATAAATAGAACAGTCTGATTATGTACTATTTTAAGAAATATAAAAGCTTCTAGACTGAAATTAAACTGAAAATTATTTGTTTTCCTATCATCACCAAATGTCCTCAAACATTTCTTAATCACTTTTTCTTACTTTCAATAGCTAGCAGAAATAATGCAGATGTTCTTTATAAATAGAACAGTGTGTATAATCAAGATGTGGTTCAGAATAGCTCAGTATGGATAGCTCGGTTAGCTACTTGATGGTTCCATTTATCAAAATCATGCACACTCAGATGAAACACATAGTGTATTGCAGATGATCGTAGAATTGAATAAAAACAGTAATTATTAACCTAATAGCCCTTCAGTTAAATCATTCCATTATCCTCGGAGTAGAACAAACGTCCAATTCGTCACGCGACAAACGACGCAAACGAAGGATCTGCACAATAAAACAATACGAACCGAAGAATAGCTAAAATCAATAGAAATTATTCATCGGAGTTAATTAGCTTAACAGCTTGAATAATAATCCGACAAGAATTCAACGCATAACTCGGCCAGAATTATTTCATAAATGAAATATTTTTCGAGCATTAACTCCATTCCATTCGGCATCCTGCCAGCGCTACGCGTCGAGAAGTTTCTCAGGTATTTCGTTATTCATAAACCTGTCCGGTTAAGCTGTGCTCAAGTTTGAGCCTTGGCAAACAGTTGCTCAAAAGAGTCGGAGAAATCGGACCAGAAATAGCCGGAAAACCAGGGTCCAGACGGGTGAATTGCGTTCGGGGCTCTTAACGATGAAAGAGCAGTGCCAATTTCGTAATGGGAGAACAGAAACTTCGTGTACATACGTAGGAGTCGAAGAAAAATTTGAGGGACGCGAATTTCGGCTAACAAGCCGAGACTCCAGGCTCATAGTTAAGGCGACTTCTTCATTTCCTCCTTCCCTCGTTTCATTGTTATTTGCTCCTTTTGATGGAGGCCTTGATCCCGCAATAGAGAAAACGGATTTGGAATTGTGAGAGAAAGTATTGGAACTTTGAACAGAAAGCGTCGGGACTTTGTAGAAAGCGTTTCTGACAGAGCTCTTGTGGACTTTAAAGAGAACTCTGTCGGATCTTAGAATTGTAGGAGCCGAGGAAAAATTTGAGGGACCAAGGGAGAATCTAAGTCGCGAATTTTAGTTAGCAAATCGGGACTTTGATGTCTATGGAGGCCCCAATCTCATAATAGAGAAAATGCATTTAGAATTCGGAGAGAAAGCATTGCGACTTGGATAGAAAGTGAAACACTTGTGCACTTCACCCTTTCGGCAAAATCTTTCGTTTTGCTATTAAAAACATTTTTTAAAATTTTAAATTTCTACTGTTAAATTAAAGTGAGTGTACTCGAAGGATTGAATGTAAAGCAAAATTTAAGGATTGAATTAAGGCGGAAGTGTACCAAAAGTCACCAACAGCACAGTGCGAGAAAATTTTCAAAGCGTCTATAGGCGGCAATAGCAGTGAAAGGGTTAAAGAGAACTCTGTTCGACCTTAGGAGCCCAGGAAAAATTTGAGGGAAATTCGAAACTCTGTACACTATACCGCAACGCTCTTTTTTCCTCCGTTATTATCTCCTCCTTTGGATGAATACAGAGGCTCCCACATATATCCACGAAGAAAGGAATGGTGTATTACGAAAGACACCTCATACGGTCGAACGAAAAATTTCTCCCAACTCGCACTCGGAAAAAAGAAGAAGTTAGATCCACACGCTGGGCTGTGCCATTTGTAACTCGTGATATCTGCGGTGAAAGCAAAGTAAAACAAATAGCCGGAAGTTTGGCGGGCCGAAGGGAATTTTCTCGCTGGGAATATGTGCCAGTGAGAAAGTTTCGGAGGAACTTTGTTTGACTTGCGCCGCGAAGAATCGACGTATCGAATCATATCGCTTAAGTTAAATAACTTTCCTTCCCTTTAACCGAAGATATGCACGCCCCGGCGAAAAAGGTAAGAAGCCGGAAGGCGAACTTTCGATCGAGCGAACAAACAAGATGGAGCAAGTTTTTAATAATCTTCCTCTCGGTTATTAGACGTCGTATACGGGGGTGGACAGTGAAGTATCAACTCGACGAGGAAGTATGTTCGATCGAAACAAGTATGTTTCGATCGCGATGCTTTTTCGTTCAAATTCGAGGAAATTAGCGTTTCTGCTTTCTAAAATTTCACGATATGGCAAAAATACGCCGAAGTACTTTCGAGGAAACGCTAGCTTGCGATGAATGAACCGTGGAACGCCAAGTTTTCAATGAAAACAGCACGATTTTCTGGGAGTTTCGTTTGAAAATTCTCTCGGTTGCATTGACGATGAATATCTTTGCAAAAGGTTCAAGTGTTTTCTGGATACTTATAATACAAGGTAAGTGAATTTGTAAGTTAACGAGATCTAAAAGTACTAAAAAGTGAGCCGGACGAAGAATAAACTTGTCCTAAACAAATTCCATCTGCCGATAATTTCGTTCCATCGTAGAGCACCTTGAATTATAGACCGAGTTCATTAGCTCGTCGCAAATTTGCATATAAAACGACGTTCTCATCAGATACGGTTACGAGAGGCAAACTTCCATTTTATACAAGCAACTGTTCCTTGAACGTTGCATAATATATGTATCTTATTAGGCTGTGTATTCTGTATGATAGGATCTCCTTTTGATAAGAAACACCGCTGATCAATATAGCATGCAAACAACTCTGGTTGAAAACATGGAAACAAGGATGTTAATCCGTTAGATAGAGGAGATACAGGGAGTAAAATTATCTCTATTGTTGTTTATGAAAATTGTTGCGTTGAAAGCTTTCTTGCAATATTTAAGCGTTCCAGTGAAGCATATAAAGCGATGCTAATCTGAATGTAGATAAAGAAGTTCGTTGTGTCAAGAGAAGCCAACCACATTCAGAAAATTAGGTCTTTCTCTCGTACGTGGGAAATTTTTATATTCTACCTGAACGTCCCTCGAAATTTTACACTTTATTATAATTTCCATTAACAAGAAAAATTATGAATATACTGAAAGATATCCGATTGAATAGAAATTTTAATTTAATCCTCAAATCTGCCTTATCGATTCAATTTGCAGCATAGAAAACAATCTACACTAAAACTACAAAATTATATTCTCTTTGCAGAACCATTAACCACTTGCGGAATAAAATTAAGAACTTACAATCACAGTCTAAACTCAGTTACGATCGTTATCATACGCAAATATTTCCACCATAAACTCATTTCAACATGTAGAAACTTAAAAAAAATTATGAACATACCAAACAATATCTGATTAAGTAGAAACAATAATTTAATTGTCAAATCTGCCCTATCAATTCAATTTGCAGCATAGAAAACAATCTACCAAAACCCAGAAAATTGTATTCTCCTTGCAGAACCATCAACCACTCGCGGAATAAAATTAAGAACTTGCAAGCTCCGCCTCTCAACCACACTCTAACTCAATCACGATCGTTATCATACACAAATATTTCCATCATAAACTCATTCCACCCCACCACGAGACATACGTACGCGTACTCACTCAACCCTATTCCATCCTAACCGCTGAAAATCCTTCCACCGATTCCCCATCACCGACGAAACCGCTCCAAGTGTTCGCATTAAACACACTGTCCGTCAATCTGATCGACGTCCAATAGTTTCGTTAAAAGCCCCCGCTAAAATGTATCTCGCGACACACGTCATCGGGTTCCGTTTTCAATTTCTTCGGCCCGTAGCAACCGGGCTATCCGTAACGTGGGATAAAGGTAGATCGAAGGGAAGCGTCCGTGACATCCGTTCCATTTTCCGATCGCGCGATTCCAAGCAATCCGGCAATTATTTTGAGATGTATCATTTCGAGGATACACGCGACAGAAACCTGTTTTACCACACACACACACGTGCAGTATTTACACGATGTCGCGTGTGTAAAAAAAAAAAAGAAGAAAGAAGAGAAAACACGAGTAGTACAGAGAACACAAAGGGGAGGTTTATTCGAGGGCAAGCTCGACGCGCGATAAGGAAGCGGAAAGCACGAATTTCTACGTGGCCGACATACGAGCGTTGGCCGACCTCGTATCACGGAACTAGATTCCGCATTCCATGATCCTATTGAACAACGCCGCGAGCTTTGTCAACCGCCACTGGGTCATATGCAAATCCATAATCGGTTGCGTATTACTACGCGCGCACACGCCCTTTGTGCAATTTTAAAGGCATCCCAGAATCGTGACACCTCGGCTGGGAGAATCAATGAGAGATTCTACGAGATTTCACCAGCGAGATAATTCCATCTCGCTTCGTTTCCCAACCAAACCGAAGTTTCGTAGTCCTTCGTTCAGCCTGATGGAGACGGTGGCTAAAATGAGTCGAGGGGTAGATTTAATGGACCATTCGAGGAAATGGAATACACTTTGGAATATTCACTCTTTTGGGGTGAAAAATATTAGGGATTTAATTTCAGTTTATATCTGAGGAAGTTTTAACGGTGAACTTTCTTTCTATTTTTCAAGGAATTTTAACGTTTCGATTAGAATTCACTTTTTGATGTACGTGTATAAATTCTGTGCACGGTTTTCAAATTAGTCATCTTGTTTCGCGCTTCAGCTGATTGCCATCTCGGTGAAAACTGGGTCGTTATGAAACGGCGTTTCTGCTAACTTTTCCTCGCACTCTGCCCACACTGGTATAAATAACAAACCAGAGAATGGGGAAGGATTTATAATAACAGGTGATATCGATTAGCGTGAGAGAAAGAATTGCAAATTACGAGCATTTCATAATCTCACTGTGTGTCTTTGCGTTCACTTTCTTTCGATTGAAGAAAAAAGGAGTGGACATATTGGCGTGTACGTATGCACTGTGTAATTAATTTTTTCTCGAGAGAAGATAGATAGATAGAAGATAGAACAGACAAGGTTTGCATTTACCTCGAAGACCTTCGCGAGAAATTAATACGATTAATCGTAGAAAGAGGAAGAGATGGCAAAAGTAGAACGAGAAATAAATAAACAGGAGAGCTAGAAACGATCGGCAGAGGGAAGGAAAGGCTCTAAACGATAATTCAAACATTTTCAACGATACCGTAGCTCTAATTTTTAGTCTGCTCCCATTTCTCTTTGTAACCAAGCTACCCACCCAGTTTCCAGCAGAGCGCGGAGTACCTTTCCCACAGTATGTTTTACATTTGAAAACATATGTTACCGGCGGCCGCTTAAAATGTTAGTAGTACACTTACGTTCTCTGTTTCTCCGCCGAATGCGAGATACCCCTCGTTATTCATTTTAATGCATTTAAACCGCTTAATCTTAATACCGGGATCCGTGTAATTTAGATAAATGATCCACCGTTACCGCGGGAAATCGTCCAATTAGATCGTCGGTCGGAGTTTTAAAATACGCTTTACTGAACATCTTGTTTCACACGAGCGTCTATCTCTAGTAGCGAACTACGTCGATAAATGATTCTAGAGTGTGTAACAAGAGCTTCCAGAATCTGAGGAACAGAAGACAGTAAAAGCTTCATAAATTAGCAAATTTGCTAATTAACAGGAAATATCCAAAATATTAAAAATAAAAGAAAGATGTCAGTGCTAAATCGAAGGTTTCTGAAACCAGAATACAAACAGTTACTTTTCGACCTGAGCACAAAATTGAATTTTCCCCGGGAAAAAAGGGATACGTCTATCACCATCTCGATTCATCCGCTTTAAAATTAATTTGCGAGGCTATTCTAACCGGGAGTACCTTTTGCTTATCCCGCAATATGCACGTCCCTGTAAATTTCACGGCTTTCAAGTGCACGTCACCCGAGATATTTATAATTCCACGCATAATTAGAAACGCGTCTTACAGGTGTTCCATTAATTGAATCCCCGGGCTGGAATGGCGTGCTTTGGCCGGACGTTGCGCATCCATTAATTAAAACACGGATATCCAGTAAACGGGACAACGAGTCCTTTGCGCCTCTCACACTTCATCGGTTCGTGGCGCGGACAAAAAGCTGAACAGCAGCCTCGGAATGGTAGTTTACTTAATTAAGCCCGGAACAAGTCCGTCCCTTGGCTTTAATTTCGTCCAAGACGACGAGCAAAGTACCGGGACAGGAAATTCCTCCTGGGAAACCTTCCTTTCTCGGCGGGATGCGGTCAAGCGAATCGGTCTTACCGACTTCCACCCGCAAATGTCATCGAGCACGGTTTCCGACGATCGAACGGCGCGTGCGTCGCTAACGAGAATACTCGTGGAAAGTATGAACGTTGAGACGTTCTGACGAATTCTCTCCTTAACCCCTTAACCTATGATTTCCTTTCTGTCTATACATCTAAGCATCAGCCATTTACCGTTTCAGTACTGTTGTTGCGACCTGATGAGGATTATAGTAATAAGCCACTTAGTTACATTTGGCCGCCAGACCGAGGTGCCGACGTTCGGAAGACCGCTATATACCCCCCCTGGACACATTAGCGCGACATTCAGACAATAGGTCCCAAAAACACTCGGGACCATAAAACATTCGTCACCGGGGATGACCAAAAGGTCACAGTTTTCGTCGACCAATAGCCGAACACACCATATTTTCCACCTCCATAACACAACCACCAATCAGAACCAACCTGATCCCTATATATACATCTACACACCTCAAAACAGCACATTAATAGTACAACGAGTGCACGAAACACATCGTCAAAAAAAAAAGGAAAAACCGAATTTCAACTAAACATCTATCAACGAACCGAAAGCAAATCATCTACCAAACATCTAAATCAACGAACCGAAAGAAAAACATCTAATAAAAAAAAAAAAACATCTAACCCAACAACCAAGTTTCATTCCACCTCGAACCAGCGAGAACTATCAACAACCTGCGCCAGACTCCTGGTCATAACATTTGATCAAACGACGCAACAACTGTATCAGGTAACAAAAGCTAATCTGTTACAGATTAATTACATTTAGTAATCCTCGGTCTTGCGAATTCAAACGAAAGTTAGGATTACAATGAATTTTTCTTACTAATGTAACTATTTTTCTCACATCTTCACCAGAATCACTGCCACGAGTCTGACACGTTGTTAGAGGTTAAAGGGTTAACCCTCGGAAGGCGAATGGTTTCAGACGGACACAAGAGACGAATGTAGGGTCATTTTGACCCGTAGCAAAATTTCTATTGTACACGGATTTCAAGAAGGAATTGTGTATAAATGTGTATACTTTCAACTGTATATATGTAGGAACCCCCAACGGGAATCGAACCCAGGACCTTCGGTTTAGCAAGCCGAGGGTTTGCGCGCTACGCCAACCACTCCCTCTATATTCTCCTTTCGAGGTTTCCTATTTGGGTACGGAGGCCCCGATGCTACATATATTTGATATTTTTCTTGTCTATTTACATTCGATACGTAAAATAGACGTATTTACTGTACAAAACGTAATCTGAGCCACTTGACTATATTTGATATTTTTCTTGTTTATTTACATTCGATACGTAAAATAGACGTATTTACTGTACAAAACGTAATCTGAGCCACTTGACTTTATCGCTGTCGAGTTAAAACGACCCTGAATTCGTCGTAAGAGAGTTAACTCTCGCATGGCGGTGCCTGGGTCAGTTTGGACCCGAGTACGTTACGTAGTCGATACGCGATGGAAATCACAAGAAAGAAATTCGTAAAATAAATCGCGACAACAGTAAGAACCTTGTGCCAACGCAAATCGTAATAGTGATACGGGTCAAAACAGACCCAAACACCGTCTTCCGAGGGCTAAGACGTCGCGATTTTACGTGGTAAGACTTGGAAAACACTGGAACGAATAAACTCGAGGAGCACGCAATCGCTCAAATGTAAATGAGGAGAAGAATGGGAAGAAAAGGTGTGTAGTATAAGAAAGAGTAGTTCGTTCAAGCTACTTATCATTTCTTCAAATAGTAAACAGTACGTTGCAGCACGTTGAATAAAAAGATGGAAAAAGAATGACCAAACGTTGAAATGAATTCCAAGCGTCGCTTAACAGCCTGGAGGTAGCGGTACGCGATTACGCGGCGAGAATTTTGATCATCGTTGATAGAGGACACGGAACGACCAACGGTATCCACGCAAGCAAGGGAAGAAAAGAAACGCTACGATCTCAGGGAGATCCTTACGGCGCGCGAAAGTAATTCCGCTATTACGACTGGACGATTTCACGGGCGTAAATGAGAAAAGTTTCAGCGCGGGAATTTTTCACCGTGACACCCGTAAATATATATGCAACGCACGAGACAGTATTAAGATTACGCGTCGCACGGTCCGCCTCTTTCTTCTCCGGGTATTTACAGCAACCGCGGAGGCTACGCCTCTAAACGCGGTAAAATGAGAAAGCAGGTATTGTTCAAGTGAAAACAGGTGCGAGGAACGTTGGAACAGCGATTCCTTTAGCTCGAATGGTATCAATGGCCAACAAAGTTTCCCTAGCAATTCATAGTTTAAAACTGGGCACGCATGGATACTGTAAACGCCGATGATATTTGCGAGAGTAGCATAGAATGAGAATCATAACAGCGATTTTTTTAACTCGAGTGTCATCAATGACCAACCAAATTTCCCTAGCAATTCATAATTTAAAATTGATCGCGCATGGATACTATAAACACCGATTTATGAGAATAGCATAGAATGAGAATCAGAACAGCGACTTTCTTCAACTCGAACCAACCAAATTTCCTCAGAAATTCTTCACTGAGCGATACAATCACCAGCGATACTTCCATTAATGTTAACTCAAGAAGATCGGTATGGAGACTCCAGAAACAACGACGAAGAAGAAAAAAAGGGAGAAGCAACAGTAAGGGTGAGAAACGAAGCAGAAAGACAAGGAAAGAAAGGAGGATAGCGAGACTGGTGTAGGTAAGTGCAGCAGTTACAGATTAAGCGCAACTAAACATCCCTTAAACAACTTGCCCAT
>NW_017100174.1:4105178-4117872 GCF_001263275.1 Habropoda laboriosa
ACCCTCTGCTACCCACTCCCGCTCCTAAATACTCCTCTCCTTTTAGCGTATGCCTTCATCTACAGGGACAGAAACGTTGGTGGTGGAAGGCTTTTGTGGGTCTTCCATCTCCCTTCGTCTTTCCGATTACACCTTCACCTCCTTCGCGACCCCTTCCTTTTTAACCGTCACCCCTTTCTCTCTCTCTATCCAGGCTTGTTCGTACACCCTTATCTGTCCCGTTCTCCCTCGTTCTATCTCTGTTTGTTCCTGTCACTGACAATATAACTCACTCGGTCTTGCTCCCTCTATCCCTCGCTACTTAGAAGAAAGTAGGTAGCCGAGGCGGTTAGCAGCGCTGGCTGTAACTAACGACGTCTGATTATTGCGGCCGGAAGATAAATTCACTTAATTTCACCCTCAGGCCTAGTTATGTCCCGCGTGGATAGTCCCGGTTCTTGTGGCCGGAAGCTACGGCAATCCGTGCGTTCACCAACATCCAGGTCTCTCTACCAGAGGAAACATTCCTGTTTCGACGTCTACGCCGTTTCCACTTAATGAAACGCTCGACTGTTTCTTTCCTCGAATTTATGGGCGAGGAAACAACGCGCGATGTGCAAACGGCTGAACACGGGAACGAAGAGATACGCTCGTTGAAATCGAACTTGTCCGCGGGATATTTCTTTCGGAAAGCAACACTGTTAGGAGAATTCTTGAAAATTCTGTCTCACAACTTGAGGTGTAAACACGTCAGAATGGCGTAGGAAACGGAATACAAAAACGTAGTTTGAGATTTATAGAATATAATTACGATAAGGAAGACTGTTAACGCTTTGTCGCTTCGCAGGAAAAAGGACCACTCTCGCTACTGTTCTCCCTATTTATATGATTCGCTCTCTCTCTCTCTCTCTCATTCTCACGCACTCTCTTCGTAACTCGCATCTAAACTCTTGTTTAATAACAACGAACGTCGGAAGTCCACGGCTTATTCGTGTCGCAGGATTTTTCACGAAAACGAACTCGACCACACGATCGGGCCGCTCCGGTCATTGACCTCCTGCAGTATTCCGCGAGTAGAAGTAAAACGATTTCCTCTAATTTTGACAAATACGATATTAATTTGGTAACTTCAGTTCGTGACAACGATAAAATAAAACACTTCTGCCTCGCTTTTACGCGAAGAACGCAAAGTTTGTGTACTGAGCCGAAACACACCGCGTACTCGAAGGGACTGGAGCTGTCTTTTCAGAAGATCAAAGCATTATCCCGGTATTAGCAATTAATTGCTGTATCAAGGTTTCCAAGTAATCGAACGATACGCGAACGATTGAAAATATACTGCCGTGAACGAGTGGCCGGTTGATTCCCCGCAAATATGTACGTCCCTCCAATTATTATTACCTCTGAATACACGTTTCCACTTTACAAGGGAGACATCGATATTCCCCCAGCGGATTCTCAATTATTTCGCTTCTTTCGGATTGTTTCGGTACAAATAGAGTGGCTCTTGAATTCAATAAGGAAACTGACGATACAGTAGAACGGAGGAAGAAAGAGGAGGTGGTAGGAGGAGAAAGCAAGGCGGGCCTCTTTTCACCCGTCCAGCGTGCATCGATTTTCCTTCGAAGCGCATTAAAGGTATTCGAATATACTTTCCACACCGACGAGTAGCCAGTCGAGGTGATGGGCTATTGAAAGCTGCTCTTCGTAAAGTATGGTAAAGTGCTTCCCGGCCCAGATCAATGAAAGTAAACTCTCCGGTGCGACGTTTAATTAAAGTCCCGACGCGAAATCTGACCGACCGAAATTATTTTGCAGCCTCGTTTTCCAAACCGATCGGTTTCGTTTGTGGGCCGCGTGCTACGCGGGGAAATTCAAATAACCACGCTAATGTGGAAATTTATCGAAAACCTATCAACGTAGACTTCGCGCGTTAATCGATGAGAAATATTCGAGCGGGAATATAGCAATTGCAGAGTTGCAGTCTGTATAACAAAATTCAAGAACAGCAGTGAATCCTATTTCTCTCTGTTTTCCCCGATGTGTGGACCTAACGGTATACTCGAACTTCATTCTGCTTATAAAGAACTGTATCGAAGATCGAGGCGAACGTTTACGAAGAATTGGAATAAACTGGAATGCTAGATTGAAAAATAATTCGTTCTGAGTGGATCGTTAGCGATTTCCATCGAGGTCGCTGGGAATCACGCTCCGCATCGACTGGCGGAAGAAACGGACGATAATCAAAGATGGATCGCGAAAGAGAATCCGTGAAAGACGACCGCTGGTGCGATTTCCAGTGCCAATAACCTGTCACCGAAACAAGCATCTTCGTTTCCTGTTTTCGACACAGTTCCGCTTCGAGCTCTGCGTTACTCTTGCATTGCTCCTTTGAATACTTAAGGCGTTCATCCGCAATGCCTGAACAATGGAAAGGCAGAAATAAACTTAGAAACTGCTTTGAAATAAAAATTTGAAAATTCTTTTTAAGATGAAGTCTAAAAAAGTGTAACAGATATTAAAATGATCAAATAAGAGGGACTATTGACTGTATCGAAAGTGGAATCTAGAGAGAAGGGTACACAACGAAACAGGTCAAAAATGAAATTCTCTCTTTGACAATCTCCAACAATTTCGCTTATTCTGCATTCTCGAATAGTAACGATATCGATAAATAGAGGGTCAAACTGGGTCAAGACCGTTAATTACCATCGCGGCCTCGTAGAGAGGTGAAAAAGCAGACGGGCTAGAATTCTGGTCGCACACCTTCAATTTCTCGCGTTCAAGAATAGCGAAAGATCACTGGCGGCATCTAGCACTCTAAGTACGCTTGCATCCATTCTCGAGGTATTATCCTGTGATTTGTCGCGCTCACTTTGCATCTTTTTTTCCCTACCTTTATTCTCCTTCTTCTCACTTTCACCCACGAGCTCGCTCGCTCGCTCTTTCTCTCCCTCTTTCTACGCCAAGCTTTTTCGCTTCGCGGACAAACCTCGCGCAGAAAACCAATTTATATGATAAACCTGTTGTTGCACTTTCGAAAAAATTCGCCGCCGTAAATTCGTCTGCAAGCTGGTACGTGCACGTGACAAGTAGTGGTTGCAATGAAGACACGGTAATAATTTTTCGTGGATTCAAGGATGCAACACAATGGAATTATACGAAAGGTGTAATGATAAAAGAGACGTCTGGCAGTTCTTCCTTTTCTTTTTCACAAGAGAAAAAGAGTAACTGCGACGGAATAATTTTTTTGTATTTCATAGTTCACCGAAGCTTTTTCACGTGACAAATGGAATTTCACCGTCCGAACATCCTCCGGTGGTAAAAATAGACGCGATTACTTTTTTTTTAAACAGGACACGCCATAAACTTTTGTGTTTCTAGATAAAAGAATAACGTTTACACGAAACATTTTTCCATATTTCATAGGAACGAACCTCGTACGAGGAGAAATATGCCCCGCTAACGGGAGTTCGAGGAAAGATCCCAACTTTCCTCCTTTTACTTCGTTCACGCTCCTCTGCAAATATGAAAAAATGCTCGAAACGTTGGGTGTTTCTGAAAGAGGCATCCTGCTGGATCAAAATTTATGCGAGAGTGTCTTAAGAAGGTAGAGAGTGTTATAGAATCTCGAATATCGGAATTTAGTCGGTACATAATGCGAGGCAAGCGAAGAAAAGTTGAAACAAACGTGACTTTTAGATCGAAATATCACTTCGACGCGCTGAAACACAGAAAAGATTCTCGATCGAGGCTGTAGATTATCCTGAATCCAGAAAAATCTGTACATTTACTACGCCTTTAACAACGTCGCCACTGCAGCCTTTCCGAGTCTTAATATTCCTAGATTCCACTTGAAGCAGGCTGAAGGATTTTCCAATCGCACAAAAGACTTGCTTGACACAAAAACGTGCATCGATTTTTCACTCGTGTAAACAGTACTTTGTCGATCTACAACTTCTACAAACGGTTGGCAATATTGATGCGCAGTTTTGCTTGTTTACAGGCTTTGATTGACAAAAAAGAATAGCTACCCACAGATGGCCCTTTGAAAAGTTCTTTTATGGAGTTTCAAAAAAATGTGGAAAATTGGAAAACAACAAAATAAACTGTTTGAACTACTCTGTGGAAGATACATGTGCTTTATCCGATGGTTTAGATTAAAAAATATCCAGTTGAAAGACCGAAACTTACAAAATATTGCCGTTCTATATTTTAACCCTTTTATCCTCTCATTATTTTATTGAAAATGGACGAAGTTGATGAAAGTATTTATAATTAGGGCAACTATACAGTGTTTCAGCTAAGGTGTTACAAACTATTTATTCGAAGCCGTCAAGACCATAGAAAATATATTTTCAGCTGACAAATTTTTACGTTCCGTTTCAATTAAGTCCTGACTCTTCTAGGTTTCATCGCGAAAAATCGACGCCGGTATTACTCCTTGCTTCGTCGTGCTCCTTTGCCTCCAGTTTATTTTCCTTTTTCTCCCCTGTTTTCGTTCTGTATCTCTCCTATGCGCTTTTCCTCCTCGCCTTACGTTTCGCCTAAGCACCGACGCTTTGTTCGTTTATACCGCGAGATGTTCCCGGTGCATACGCTGATCCAAGGATTTCGTGGAGCGGCTCAGCGTGGTATAATGCACCGCGTTTTCCCCGTTGCGCTACTAAATTCTCGATAAACATTCGCGAAGGACACGAACGCCTTCCGCTTCGGCCGGATCGGCCTCTCGCAGAAAGTGGAACGAATAGAGCTATTCCTTTCTTTTTTTTTTTTTTTGGTTTACGGAACAGTTTTGTCGAGAGTATTACGTAGAATTAAGCGTTAGTTTACGATAGGTATTTTTACCAATTTTTTGAACCGCAGAACCTTGGAGAAATGAACAACGAACAACGAGGAAGTTAGGGACGCTGACTGTTCGCGTAGTTAAGTATAATTTCGTGAAGTACATTTATGCACACTGTGTGTTATATCTATAAAACCACCTGAATATTTTCAATTTCCATATTCTGTGGTTAAAATACTAAAAAGCAAAGTATGTCGCGTTTAAAAGTCCATTGAGAAACAATGTTTCCCCAGTAAAATATAGAATATATTTAAATCTCAGGGAAAGAAACAGTAAAAACTGATCTGTCGTTGTTTCATAGCTATAGAACCATAACTATATCAAATCTGATTACAATAAAAATAAACTTAGGGTACAATAAAACGCAATTATTGCAATAATTAATCTAACGAGTAATACGTAGACTCTTCTCCATTTTCAATTAACTCAATTAATCATACATACATACACATCAAATAATTACACCATTCGCGCATGTACTTACCATGACACCGGTCATGGTCGTTTGATTCTTCTCCCAAGTTCGGCTGTTCGATGTGTGCTTGAATTCGACGGCACTGTTTCTCGTATGCGACGGCAATTTGCGAGAAATTAGCGCACACGAACGAATATGCTAATTATGTAAATTGATTCTAAATTCGCGTTGCTCGAGGGAGCACTGAATTTTCTACAAGACTATGGTCGCGCGATACGAGCCTCGGTTTACTAGGCACTCGCTCGACAGCCTCGTAAACACTGAGGACGAGTCGTCCTGCCCGATTTCTGTTTGCGCGCAGCGAGTCTAGGAAGAAACCTCGGGAGTGAATCACCGACTCTTGTCCAATAACATCGCGTGAAACTCGTGATGTTTTTTCTGTGCCAAACATAAGAAACGCGATTCAAAGTCGTTGTGTACATCGAGCCAAACACAGAGCTAGTGAAACTATCGCGAGTTGCTCTCGAGAGTATTTTGTTACGTCCGTAACCTCCAAGCCTAGCGAACCTCTCTTGTCTTCGGGGAAACCATAGAAATCCTACAACGGTCACACACTCTGCATTCACCAAAATTCCTTCGGGCAGTTACAGCGAAAAGCCACTCAAGTGTAGTGCAATAAATAAGGTAAGAACCGGGCGCGTCACTCGAGACTATGCGAGGCACCGAGAGCCCGACGCTCGAGGAGTGCCACGCGTCTGGTTCATGTCATCGACATCCTTCGTTGCCCCAAAACAGGGGCAATTGTTTAAACTTGGGCAGGCTCGCTGTACTGTCCGGAAAATTCCCAAACTACCTATCCTTGTCTCAATCTTTCCTCCTCCAACCCATTTCCACCACCCCGAGGGCAGGAGAGGGAAGCAGCTAAAAAAACCAACGCGCTTCCAGCGCGGGCACTCAGTTGTATATCCTAGCATCAAGGAACGCCTCTGTACAGAAACCGATAGTCAATAAACTTGCGTGAATCAGATCCTGCGGTAGTCACTGTCGCCGCCCCTATCCCAAGTAAACTAAAAAAAAAAATCATAAGTAAAAACCATTGTGCATATTTTACCTTTTTTTTGAATGCATAGCGACGATTGCCCCTTTTGTATTAGGATTAAGAATTTTACCTCGGCCGTGTTAATTTTCATTTACCTTGGGCCGAGTCAGGGCAACCAATAAAATATTACCTGTTACGGTTAAGGTATGAGGGAAAATCCGACACATGCCACTCGAAGGTGCTTGCAGTACCTGAGGGTCACGGCGGCTTCCCCTACCTTTGTAAAACCACCAATCAGACATCGTCATTCCCACTTTCTCATGTCCGCATTTATTATTTAAGCACGAATTCCTTCAAAGGACGACAGATTCTAAAAAACTATCAGCTATTCAACACAGAAATTATTATCACCAGTCTAACGCGTTTTTCTAATTCAACAGTTGTAGAATAAATTTAAAGTCCAACGCGCTTCCAGCGCGGACACTCAGTTGTATATCCTAGCATCAAGGAACGCCTCTGTACAGAAACCAATAGTCAATAAACTTGTGTGAATTAAATCCTGCGGTAGTCACTGTCGCCGCCCCTATCCCAGGTAAACTCCTTGAATGGACAGGCCGAAACCGGGGGTCCTGAGGTACGAAAGGTACGTAACAATTTCTCGCGAGTGGACACTGTGTCTGAGAGTTGACATATTGCGACTCGTTGTCGAATTTTGAATAATTTGTGCATTATTTCGGAAATAAAAATTTCATTATAAATAAATAAAATTCTGCTGTGGGAGATATGGGACGTTTGATAATTGCACTCGTTTTAATTGTGTACGAGAACCATTTTATCGTCGCAGGATGATCAAGAAAGTTAAAGCGAATCCTGGCAATTCCCTAGAAAGTTTAATTTCATTTCTCAGACTGACTTCCATCGTAAAATTCAATTTCGAATCCTACCACTTTTCTCTCACAGACTGCGATACATTCTATACCACTTTCGAAGCAATAAATCTACCAAAACTTCGACACATCTTCGTGGACGTCGTTTATTATCGGCTATCCATAAAATGTGTACCAAAGATGAACGTATTTTTCGAAAATTAAGTTAACAAAGCTAGCTCTGTTCTATTACTTCATTTGACTTCACAAGATTTACTTCACTTTGTAAATATATTATTTACGTTGAAAATATAACAGCTATTTTAATCAGCAGTATAATTAATGGATATATTACGGAACACTAAATTCATTAACCCGCTTGAAAGTACACAAGACGCACGTTAGCTCGCACAGAACATACGAGGATACCTTGCATTCTCTCCGTCTATTACACGCACATTCCAGCTTTGCCGAGCCTGGCTTTATCAAATCATAATGAAATTCTGATCAATATTCAATATCAAAGCGGTAGACTGGCTTCAACATCTGCATCAACGTTTCAAAGAACACTAGCAATTTTCCTTCGGCGTTCTACGCTCAGAGGAGAGTTGGTATTTTAGTAGGACTTGAAATTCCGGTGGAAAAATTTCAGTGGAACATTTAACTAGAAAAATACAGTGCTGAATTTTTCATACTTTGATCTTTCTGCCACATCTGTCGTACTCGAATAATACCCCAAAGCACACCTTTATTTTCCTAAGGAATCATTTTTGAAAAATGCTTCTGTGACGTCATTTGTGCTACACAGTATTAACCCTTTCGAGACAAAAACTGTTCTGCGTGTGTTGGACGAAAGAATTATTATATAACGCTGGCGTAAAAATAAGACTGTGAAGGCGAAAGGGTTAAGCCCCTGTCACATTTTTTTTAATAATAATTGCCGTATTGGTGAAAATTAGCTAGTGAAGAATTAAGGCGCAGACGAATGTTTTTAATTAAATATACTATAATGGAAGAAAGAATCTTCTGTTTCTGTGTTTAAATTATGTTTGCTTTCACACCTGACCGATTTTCTGACCTCGCTATATCGGTTCCACTGACTATAGCTTCCGACTTACTACTCGAATAACTTTCATAATTACGAAGCTGAAGGATTCGAAAATTTTTAAGGCTTGAAATTTTCACCGTTCCTTGTAACACGGTAATAAGAAAAACTAATCTACATATATCTAGTTACGTATACATTACCAATGGATACTTAATCGTAATCTAAATTAATGGACACTAATTACTTAAACGTAATCCACATACAAATCGTCGACGTTCGACAAAATTTCTGTTTCATCTTTTCTTCGATCGACTGTACAACCCTGCTACATTTCTTCCATCAACTGTACGTCGTAAACAATACACCCTTCCGCTCTATCAGAACGAGGTCCCTAAATTAAACCAGAGAATCAGAAGTTTCTATCAGACCCGAGACAAAAGAGTCCCGGGACGTTAGGAACGTTGGTCACGATCGTCCCTCCTACGGAATAAATCTCTTTCACCCCGCGTCAAAGACGCCGAGCTCTGGTGAGTTTTCACGTTGCGCGAGCAAACCCCGAAAGCGATAAGAAACGCAACACAATAACACCCTCGAACCCTTGCCACCGTTGTTAAGGAACGCCGGAGCGATGAACGAAGCTCGGGGACACGGCGACAAAAGGAGCGGAGGCCAGCCTCCGACTTGCATCGATATTTTTCTTTTTCTCCACGACGACCGTAATAACCGCCTAGTTAGCCAGCTCCGCCGTTCTCAGAACAATACCGAAGGCAGCGGTTTATGCACCGGCAACACTTTTATTCTCTCTCTCTCTCTCACTCTGTTGCGGAGCTGAAAGAGCCTCGGCAGGTTTGTATCGGGACGAGGTTCATTGTACGTTGGAGAAACCGAGGCGCGACCTTAGGAGTAGGCGTGCTGCTTAAAGGAGGATCTAGATCGCGATGGACATGAACGCCTGGAGGCTTATGCGCGTCGATCTTAAGTTATGTATCTGCGTCCTCGATCGGGGAACGTGATTCGCGATACATTATGATCGATTTGGCTGCAGGACTTACTGCAAGATGCGAGAAGTTGCTCAGACTGCTTTCGATCGTATTGTTTCGTGATTTTTGATTGATATGCAATATTGCTCGATGTTCTTTACTTCTGTGAGCAATTTCATTTAAGCAGAAATGAAAGAGGAAGAAGTCGAAGATTTAACTCTTTTTAAAAGTACATAATTATTCTTTTTTAATTTAGAGATCTTAGAGGCTTTTAGAGTAAAGAGGAAAAGGTACACCTGCAAGTAGTTTTCTATGAAAATAGCTAATTCAAAGTGGCAGTAAAAATAAGAGGAAAAAAGGGTTAAGATAAATAAATATATACAAACAATTAGAATTGTAAACAACGTATACTTTACTTAAAAAAAAAAAATCACAGGGCTCTCGAGGCTGTTACACCAATTTGAGCAATGCTTCAGCAAGACCAATAAAACCGATAAATCTATAAAACCGATATAAAACAAAATATCTGATTCTGACCTATGTAAATCAACGGTGAATGCTAACTGCGCAATCCGATACAACACTTACAGGGAGAAAAAAGGAACGTACCTACCGATAAAAAAAGGAAGAAACTTCAATTCCCATCGAACAACTTTGACAAACAGGTTCCGGCTGTTCCTATGAACCAAATCCAAACGTGGAACTAGAAACCCAGATCCTACTAATCACACACCGAACGAATACAAGCGGTGTTTCGGCAGCGTCAACGACGGCACACAGACGAAACGAAAAAGAGAGAAAGAGAAAGAAGGCGGGGTGAGAAAAATAGATAGAGGGTGGGACAAAACGCGCCCCGTTACAACTGGAGCAAACTCAGGTCCCGGACGCGACAAGAACCGACAGAAACAGAACGGGCCGAAAACGGAGCAGCGATTGATCGGATGATCCTAACGAATCTAGGTAAAAACGTCGATTCCGAGCGTACGACGTGGCGAGCTCGTTACAAACTGGCTAAGGATTGACAATTAGGGTCGATCTGTTTTTGCAGATAGCGGTTCGCTGCTACTACGGAAACGAAGTTCCACAAACCAGAGAAAGCGATAGAAGGAGGGAGGAAAAGTGTAAGAGAGATAGAGAGAGGGACGGGTTGATTTAAGCCCTGCAGGAGGTGGTAGAAATCTTTGATAAGGCACGGCCAGCGCGAACGCTGATTGGTCGCTCCAGGCGTCGCGTCACCGTTCAAACAATGCGCTCCGTGCTAACAATGCAATCCCGACCGAGATAAAGATATATAGAGCCCCAGCAACCTATATCTGCGGGCCCAACTACATCATCGCTACGATCTTCTTACATCTCCCCCGGATCCACTCCCGCGGCTCTGTCTTCAAAGGTTTCGCGGATCCGTGCCGCGAAACAAGGCCAAACGCGGTACACCTTGTTCGCCAACTACGTTACTGTCTTCCTTTTTCGCGAATCCCCATAAACTACCGCTCACTTCGTTTTCACTTGCCGTCTCGCGTAATTCTAGCCAAACGAAACCGTAAGCAGACACCGTACACGTTTCTACAGTGTCGCGAGGATTCGAACCTACGAGAAGGATCCTCCAAGTCGAACCAATAAGTGAAAGATAAATACAGCGGGCAAAATTATGAAATTCTGCGTTGAAGGAGTAAGTGAAGCAATTGTAGAAAGATTACGTTTAGCTAAAAACTCGAAGAACGAGGTGTAAATTGGGGATTTTTGTTGGAAAATTTATTCGAGCAGAATGTTTATCCGGCGTGCAAAAATCAGAAGAGAATCGAAACGCGCCTCCGGCCTCGCCCCCTTCTATCCCAGGGCAGGAAATTGAAATTTAACGGTGGCCAATCGAAAACAGAAAAAAAAGAAACGCGTAGAGAAAACAGAGAATTCATTTGAGGAAATTCGATTAAAAAACCAAAAAAAAAAAAGAAAGAGGGAGACTCGGAGAGTTAACCCTGGACGGTGACATCCATCGATCCCGAAATTTAATTACAATATGTAGCGATCCATTTTTCCTACGGAACAAGATAGGGCGGAGGTTGCAGAGGGTGGTATCGCGTCATTCCTAACGCAAACTCGCCAATTAATTGTTTCCCCGATATTCCCGCGCAGATACCAGGCCAAATGTAACGTACGTTACACCGAAGTGGAGGAGGCGGACAGCCATCGATCGACGCGAAAATAATACAAAGTCGAAGTGGTGTACACGTTAGTTTCCGGTCTCGGATTATTAGCAAACGTAATCCCCGCTTAACTCTGGCTGTCTCGTCTTTAACGTCACGTTCAACGGTCGCTTCGTCAACGAACGTTCGGCAAATTGGTGATGTAATTACGAGTCCCTGCTTGGTCAACAGGCTTACCTTCCCGCTGAAATTGCTCGTAATGACCGATCGGATGTATCCTCGCATCTATCGTGGATTCACCAGCTACGATACACATCGTCGCCTCCGTACACGCGTGCACAACCTATCATCCACCTACGCGACACACATAAACCGGGCATGTCAGGGTGCGCGTACTGTGAATTTCGACGTGTGACCGTCACAGGATGACCATCCAACGAACCGACTGGTATTCTCAGGTGTACCAGCTGTCCGTTTTAACGCGAAACGATGGAACGATCGACGAATTGCTTTGTTTGTTTTTATTGCAAGAGTTCGACGTTATGCAGATTCGAACGGTGTTAGAAACGTCTGAACGAATACCGTCGTATCTTCTTACGAGATAGAACGTCCGTCTGTACGTTCTGTATTAACTCTTAAACCCTTTGACAGATCTAGATCAAATTTTGCATAGCTGTAGGACCCTGAGGAAAATGTAGGCTAGCGTGAAACCTGGGCTTCGACACTTTGTGACAATTCAACTTGGTGTTGGTACAGCAGAACGAAGTGATAAACAATACCAATTTATAAATTGTGTATTATCAAAAATTAATTTCAATATTTTACTGTTTAATTTTCACGAATCTTCAGATGAAATTATGACACGGAAAGTGTATCGATGTCATAAGAGACGCATTCGTGTTGCAGGCATACTTACGAATGAGACGAATATAGAATTTTATTGAAAAAAAGGGAAAATCAATTTTGACCAGCTTTTTTTTTTAAAGATTCCTTACGAGATGTTCCAGTTCAAACGGACACAGTGTAGAAGGAAAGGGTGGCGAGGGGTGGAAGGTAGCGCGAGAAGAGGGAATAGAAGGATGGAGATGAGTTTGAATTTGGCCCGCGCCTCGTTAATTTTTCGCCCCGTGTCACTGCATTGTTTGCCTGGGAAAAAGAGTGTTTATTGCCCGCAGCTCGAGACGAAAGCCAACGGGTCGCCTCCACACGGCTGTGTTTTTCGTGAACGTGTGTCAAAGTCACACACACACACACACACACACACACAATCGTGTGACCTCCTCGAGCATTCCCGTTTTAATGATTCCGATCTAACAAGGCCGTCTAAGTCGCGCAGCAGGAGCGTTCGAAATGCCTGTGTTCGACGAGTAAAACGTT
>NW_017100174.1:4117907-4139977 GCF_001263275.1 Habropoda laboriosa
CAGCGATACGAGACTTGAACAATTTTCGCTTCGAGGTCCCATTAAAACGGCACAACGATCGCTACCCCGGTTACTCGATCAAGAAATTGATATCTATTTCTAGCAATTAGCGAATCCATTTACTTATCGATTGATATGCAGTCGAGTGGGGATTACGTTTGCCGAATGAAGTTTAATCGATGATTCACGAGTTTCTGCTTCTTTCTATTTCTTTCCTTCGATTGCACATTTTTTCGAATAACGCGTACCAATCGGAAGGATTGATTTGAAAAATGTGAAAAAAATTTTAATAGTTCAACCACCTCGTTTCTTTTTTTGTGATATGTTCGAAGAAATGTGTATAATGAAATGGACTAACTTATCATTTCTTGCTAGTCCTTCTTACTTTTACCGTTTGTAACTTTATTAACTTCTAATCTGAGTCTTCTAAGTATTACTAACAAGTCCATTAACGATAAGAGACTCGAATCATTTTCTCTATTTCTCTTTTCCATAACCAACCTCTATAACCTATATATTGTATACTGAAAAACATCGTAAGGATAAAAAATTCTATCGTAAACAAGAATAATTTGCTGATCGATATCTCGCTGAGAATCTCGCTTGCGAGAATTTTCTCTCAAAAAGAATCTGAAAAGTTAGAAAATAACGAAGTTTCGTATTAAAACTAAGCAAAATTCAACGTATCACCGTAGATCGTATCGCAGTAACCCATCAATTATGCAACCTAACGGTAGACTCAATAACTTTCGACCATATCCCACTAACCTCTCCTCGACATGTTTACATTTGCACCCTCGTGAAGGATCAAACGTTCACACCCGAACGCGTGCAGACGCGTATCATCAAACAGGCGAGCGCACTTTGATTCAGGGATCATTGTACACACACTGTGCACCCTTCACGAGGGTTGCAACGACGCGTACGATATGCGAGCACACGAAATTCCTACGTGAAACCCTTCGACGGGAGATCCCCCACTTGGAAAGAAAGGACGAGAGACGAGAAGGTAGACGCCATCGTCGAAAATTATTCTAACCGGTATCGGAATCGCGGAAACGAAGTAACAGAGTGCAGATTATAAGGGATGGAAAAAAGGCGTTCGTTTGTTCTGGGTCAAGCAAGAATATTTGAATTGTAGATTGAACTTTTTTTTTTCGAGACGAGAATGATAAAGAGGGTAGAGGATATAATTTCCAGCGGTTGTAATCGTGACCTAATATCAATCGAGTACCGAGAAAATTAAATTAGACATCCATCGAGCAGCTGAAAGGATTCTCACGAGAGCGGAATGTTTAATTATGACGTATGGCCGGAGGAAATATTAAAATTTCCTTGTAACCTAACTTACCGGCGAGAATTAACGCTACCTCTCCACGTTAATAGTCCGGTTAAGATGCGCTGCGTAGAAATCCTTCCTACCTGAAAATCACTTTGCAACTATAACAGTGTTATCGCTAATTGCCACCTTGCATTCGAAATGTCAGCGTTCTTCCGCTCGGTTTTGCTGAAACTGATGCAAGAAGGGTAAAAGAACCGGGAAAGTTCATTAGCGACTTGAAAGAGCCATTCTCGGATCTAAGTTGAATGTGAATGACTTTAAAAGCTAGAAAGCAGAAACTTCTGAGAGAGAGAGAGAGTCACCGAGCTTCGTTTACGGATACTTCAATTATGTTTTCAACCTGAAGTATTAGTTCGACTATTTCGTAAGGAGCGTGTGCATCAAGCGGTGAGACGAATTAAAGGAGACGCAACATTGTTATTAAGAATTCCATTATACGATCCTCGAGTATTGTATTATAAAGAGGTTTTATCAAGCGTTTGATAAGAAGACTCGTTACATTCGCCTACGTTCTGACGATTCCAACCGCCTAATTGTGATTTTAAATGGCGCGGTGAAACGTATCGCTTGCATGTTCGTTTCCAATTAAAATCTGCCGCCAACATTTTCGAGCAAGTGGCAGAGGAAATTGAGGTATAATGACCAAGGAAACAAGCCGCGTTATAAATCAAACCAAATGAAGAATTGCGATCGCAAAACCATTCGAAAGTCTTATCGCGTTCCCCACCGTCGACTCACTGAACCCTGTTCCTGCAGCGTTATTTTGCAAATTAGGATGACTGTGTGAAGAACCTCATAACTGACAAACTCAATTTTCTTTTGAATTTGAAATTAGAAATTTTATCGCTCCGTTTACCGCGAGATTTTCAAAATTTCAGACCTTCCGCACGAAGTATTCATTTTCTAACGTTCTTGCAGCGCTGTTTTGCAAATTATGATGACTACGACAAACCTCATTTTTTTGCTAATTTGCACAATTTGAAATTTTATCGCTCCGTTTACCGTGAAATTTTCTGCCGCGAGATTTCGAAAAGTTCAGACCTTCCGCACCAAGTATTCATTTTCTAACGTTCTTGCAGCGTTATTTTGCAAATTAGGATGATTGTACGAAGAACCTCACTTTTAAAAAAATTTCTTTGCAAATTTACGCAATTTGAAATTTTATCGCTTCGTTACCGCGACATTTTCGAAAATTTCAAAGCTTCCGCACAAAATATTAATTTTCTAATTATTGCACGCTGGAAGAAGTGTGTCAAGCGTGGGTGTTCAATTGATTAAACACTCGAGAGAGGAGAGGGGCAAATATTTGCTTTACGCAAATCCGTGGCTCGGGTGAACCGGAGTTGACTAAGAACTTCAACTTCCTGCCCGGTGTAATTATTAATTCACGCGATAAGCGTTTTATAATGCAACTCACCGTTATTAATCGCGGCGAATGCGACGGCGCTGAGCAGCCATGCAGCCACGCTGATGGCGGACATCTTCGTTTCCCTCGTTGCAAGTTTCACCTCACATAATACGTGCCTCTCGGACGTTGGGACGAGCTGGAAAAGGGGAACAGACACATTATATTAAACCGTGTGTACGTGCAGTCCTAAGATACTGCACGCTCGCTCGTGCGTTCGTAATCTTTGCAAGAGGCGTTTTCCTGATATCAACCTGAATACGCTTCACCAGGAGGCAATTCTTTCGTACGAATGATTGAAACATATTTCATCGAACGCCAGATTTATATTTAACAGCAACGACACAGAGAAAGAACCTTCGAAACCGGTTAAACGTTAATTTAAATTTTTATAACATTTCGAACGTGATTGTTTCACCAGCTTCGATACACACACAGACAACCAATTTGTGAAGATACTAAAATAGTCATTACTCAGAAATATAAATAGGTCACCGTTTAAGTAAACACCTCTCGTTACCAGTTTTATATTCATTTCCGGTTGCCAATCAACCTACACAACTTCCCCATTAATATAAAACAACGCGCGATATTTACCAATAAATTAATCCCTACACAACAATGGAAGAATTAATTTGAAAAAATACTAGCATCGCAGAATGTTCGATCGTACCGACTCACGAACAATACATCGGCCCTTTTCTATAGGAAACGGTATTCGAAAATGACCCATGATTTGCTTTATTACTCTAAAATTTATTACGCTTTATTACACATGCGCCAAGATAATAAAACAGACCCTCGACATTAGTAATCCTCCAGCAATGTAACAAATGTATCAACAATTTCCCCACTTCCACACCATCAGGCAGACACCCCTCAAGCATCCCGAAAAACCAATCACCACACATTTCCACCACCTCCTCCACATTCGAACCACCAATGAAAATAGCGAACATACACACTCCGAGGGAACTCATAAACAAACACACGCCTGTGACACATCAGAAAGTACTCCGACAAGACACATCAAAAATTACACACCGCGAAGACATCAAAAATACGGAATAGTACAATTGTTAACAGTTAGGAAATATATTATCGTTAAACCTAATATCAACATTCGCCAATTCATTCTCAACCTAAAAAGCCATTAATCCGTCGCGAGCGCAGCTCGAAACATTCGCGTTCGGTCGAGCAATCATCGCGTCGCGATTTCGAGTGAACACAGAATATTTGTCATTTTCTATACAACAACGTTAACTCGCCGAAGCTCCTATTTCTATGTATGTACAAAGGGTGTCCTAGATTGTCCGATCAGACTTCGTCGGTATATTCTATTTATCTCCTCGTTCCATAACCAACCGCCGCACATTCTTCCCAAAAACTCTCTCGTAAGCTTCAAAAAACGATACCCAAAACAATCCCTTTAAAATTCCTCGGGCGACAATGCGGGAAGCTTCGCCACGAGTAGTATCTGCGGAAGAATTCCGTTCGTTTCGGGGTTCGCGACGGGTAAATAAAAAGCCCGGAGATCTCGTAAATTTTGTCGAAGAATTTTCACGGTACAGGGGAGGATAATTTCCGATTCGACGTCTTTTCTTCCCGCCATTGTCCCCGAGAAACTCGACAGATCCTCGATTCTTGGGGCCGTTTTAGCCGTAAACGAAATGGTCCAGGATGACCAGAAGAAGGGTTGATGTCGCGTGTCCCACGGGTTCTTCCGGGTCTCGCGGCGCCGCGGTCCATTTATTCAAATCACACGCGACTCTCTGCTTGAGAACGCGCGAGATCTCTTTGACGGGTGCAGCGTACGGGAGTCCAGGGGTGAGAGACGCGGTGACAAAGAGTTAGAAATAGCATGAAGAGAGTGGAACAATGGCGAAAGGAGGAGTAAAGAGGAAATGTTAGAGAAGAGAAAATAGAAACATGGAATTAGAAAAAAGGGAAACGAGACGCGATGAGAAGAGAAGGGAGGGAATAGGAGAGAGAGGAAAGCTATCACTCTATCCGTCCCGACTACTTTCGCAACCTGCACACAACTCAACCAACCCTTCAGACGCACGTTTCCCGCTAGTTCTCGGCTCCTTTCATCCGGGTTTCGCTTTTACCTTATGCACCGGTTGTGCATGGACTTTATATATCGTCGCGCACCGTGTGCCACGAAAACCCGAAATTCCCCGCTCTGCCACGAGCCGCCGAGACGTCGCGCGGTGTTTCGAGCCGCCACTGTCCGACCGCGCATATCTTGAAATTTGGAGTATTTTTTCGTTGCTTACTTTTCGGTGCCTTTGTGTTCCTAAGTCTCAGAGCACGCTTGATTCGAATGTCTTCTTCCTATGAAAATTGTTTAAATAGGGTGATATTTACGTCGAGATCTGCAATCCCTACCTTGAGCCAATGTAATTCGAAATATTCAAAATTTGAATTGCCAATGCTATTAAACTAAGCGCCGTTTAAATTCAGTCAATTCGAATTTGAAATTCACCCAATGAAATTCAGAATATTCAAAATTTGAATTCAGCCAATCCAATTAAAGCACAATTGACCACAATTATTTTTTTCTTTTGTTATCCTCTGTCATCTTTTTGGCTCGTTTTATTTTCAGCTGTACACTGTTTCATGTGTTTCGTTCATCTTTAAAGTACTCGCGATCCAGATATTTTTAATGGATCCTCTAAGGTTTTCTGTGCAAGTCGCGTTCCTTTAAAATTGATTTTCAACCACCCTTTGATACCGCATTTTTACGAGAGATTTTAGAAATATAATCTTTGCCGCAATTTGTCTAATTCTTTTTAGCAACTTATTTTCTTTAAAAATTTGTAAATTAATTCTCCTTTAACATTGCCACTAATGTAATTCACGAGTATCATATGTCGAAGTTAGCCGAACAAGAAAATCTGACGGAGATCGATAACTCGCAATACTGTATACAGTAAATAAGGAAGATAGATTTTAGTGGCCGTGTCAAAGAAACATCTTAAAGGGCCAAGTTTCTACCGGGAAGTCTCTAACAGTATTAATTCTAGCAACCTTGACAGCTACAAAGGTTTTGATAGCAATCTTGCTCCGTATTAACCTAAATCTTGTTTCGAAGCACCTAAACCTACCTCGAAACTGGCGAGCCTTATTATTAACTAAGTTTACTTCCATAAACAATTGAATCGTTTAGAAATTTACAAACTTTCCCAGACTCTATACCGTGAAGCATCAAAGCGACAGAAGTTAATAGTTGTAAGACTGCAGTGTCAACGGAGATTTCAAGGAGCCCCGCCATTTCACAGAGAAAGCCCACTGTACCGAAGAACTCTCCATTGACAGATAACAGCAATTTACAACAAACCCCCCAAAAAAAGTACCTTAAAAAATTCCAACTATTTTTCAACGTCGATCTCCGATCTTTCTCGAAAAGCTTCCGACATAAATCGCTGAAAAAAAAAAAACGACCTATCGCAAAAAATCCCGAAAGACTGCAAAAAAATGTGTATAAAAAATGAACCGAGAGGATTCGGCCGTTTAATTCCCCGCTATCTCGACAAAGTAGATGAAAAATACGCGGTGGAAGGCATTTTTCAGTCTGAAAACAAACTTATCCCCCTCGCACTTTTCACAAAAATGATCTACGATGTTGACCGGTAGGCACACGCGTGTATTCAACACCGGCTAAGGTATAAAATTGCAGAACTGAGAAAAGCCTGGCCTAAACGGCTTCATATTTTAGTCGGTCGCGGAAGCGACGATAGGGATCTTCCGACTTTTTAACGAATTCATCGCTTTCGCGTGAAAAGCAGAGAGAGAGGAAGATCGGAGAAAGAAACAAGTGGATAACGGTGAAGAAAAGAAGGAAGCTCGAGCCTTTAGCCGAAAACGGAAATAAAGTGGAAGGAATATATCTATCTGGCTGTCTCAGATAAATTCCATACACTCGAATGTGGCCGGCTACCGTGTATTTTTTCTCCACCCGCGATAAATCCGTGAAAATTCTGTTTGAAGGATGGAGGGAAAAAAAAAATCAATCGAATTGCGTTGAAACGACGACGCAGGCGAGCGCGACACACATTTTATCGCGTGCTCGTTTCTTTTTCAATTCGCGACGCCGTCGGTGCTTCATGCGTGAAATAATTGAATCGTATCATTAATTGCGCGATATTAAACGCGATTTCGGGCGCGCGCCGCTGATTAACGCAATTCAATCGAGACGTTTTATTAGAGTGCGATAACAAGCGGCGATTAATTAAACCCGAGGGTCGATAAGAATATTCGCGATTTTTTTTACGACTGTTAACGAGCGGCTTTTTATATCGCCGGCGAGTTTAAACGGTACGTTCGACGGAAAGGAATGAAAATTCGGCTACACTTTGCAGCGGGAGGAAATAGAAGAAAGTTATGTAGAATCTAGGCGATTAATCCGCGAGGGAAGCTTGCAAAACGATGCAACAGGATATTGTCCACGGAAGGATTTAAGTTTCTTGACATTCGGAGAATAAAGGCTACCTCGGTTATATTCGCATATTTTTAAGTGCAATCTAAGAGCAAAGAAATCAAGTGGAAAAGTGTGATATTCCTCCGCCCATTTTCTCTGTAAGATGAACAAGAAATTTGCAAAGAAGCAGATGAATTATCGTCAAGAATGTTGAAATTAGAGAAGACGTTTGATACTCGGCTTGGTTTCACAGAAAACAAGATTCTCCCCTGTTTCAAAGAGACGCAGCTCCGTTCCCTGTTCTTTCTTTTTTTTTTTTTACGATAACGATATCAACCATAATTTACCTATTATGCAGAACGTGACCGCGTGAAATATGAGACCTTTTACCTGCGCAATTTTTACTTTCTCTATCCCCCTAACGTAACATCCTACGTCGCTTTTAACCCTTTGCTTTTTCATACCCATATCGGGGTGAACTTTTCTCGGTTCTACGTTTGAAAATTCATCAGCGCGATTCTGGGCAAAAAAAGGTGGACGTTCATTTTTGTAATTTCATTCATTGCTTGGAGAAGCGTATGTATGTGTGTGTGAGAGAGAGAGAAAATGAGAGAGAGTTCGGTGGAAACGTATTAAATTAATCCTCAACGAATGGGGCGAGATCGAAATGGCACACGCAGTTCTTTCAAACAGTCGTATCTCATTGGTCGCAGCGGTCGTTTATTTGAAACTTTCCGCGCTCTGTCTTTGGTCTGTCAATGAGCTTTGGCTAAAATGTGAAATGTAGAAGTGCTGGAAATAACGAGCTGAATTTATTCCTTTCTAACAACTTCTTGCATAACGTTACAATTTTTCAAGCTGATACCTTTCCAGCGTGTGTATTGCAAATTCAAGGGAACCTGAATTATTCGCTAAGTGTTACCGTTGTTTACATAATTTTACGATGTAATTTACCAATTTTCTAATTTTCTACTAATTTTCTAATTTTTTTTTTTTTTTTTTTGTTATAGTATGTCGGTACATTTTCTTAATTCTTCAATTTTCAAGAATCTTGTCCTTATTTCTGCTTTTCATTATTTCAGTGAAAATTGCACGCGAATAAATGACAATTACTTACGAGCCATTCAAATGGTAATTGCAGCTCTCCATTCTACCCCCAACCGCAGAATGACCCGACGCTTACCGCTTCCTAAATATCTCAACGGTAATGAACGTTGAAGAAAGTTTTTCAACCTAACCTAACCGTAATTCAAACTAGACTATCCAATAGTGATAATAACTTTCTGTAGACTTCGTTAGAAAGGAGTCACCGTTCCACGTCTACGATATGAAATACACTTTTATAGATCGTACAATAGTTGACCCAACTATTCAACCCTTTTCAATCGAGCTTTTGTTAAAATAGTCTCCCTCGAAGTATCGTGCTATCAAAAAAAAAAAAAAAAAAAGAAACTTTCGAACAACGGTATTTACATTCTACGTAAAAAAAAAAAAGATTATTTCAAAATTTACGTAGCAAGTGTTATTTCAATCTACAGGAGGAACAAACTGGCAGCGAGACTTTTCGATAACAGCGGAAATGAAAACGCGTTCGCGGAACGATCGCGCGGGATGAACAGAAAAAATAAAAAATAAAAAAGAATGAAAGAAAGAAAAAACAGAAATTCCACGGTTCGCGTGTCTCCGTGTAACTGTTACAACTTTTTCACGGCGCCGGTCCGCATTTCCATAATTCAGAACGAAAAGTTAAATTACCTTAACGCGGCGCGCGAGCAAACAGCCCAACATAATCTAGCGTCCGACCGTGTTGCCCAGACAAAGAACGGCCGCGATATTCGTAATTAGTGCGCGGTAATTTCGTGTTTTCTGCGCGGTCCGTAAAATTAACCGACGAATTTCGGTTTTTAGGCGACGTCACAGCATGGATAATACGGGAGAAATTCAGGCCCCCGGTATTCGACAGTTCGCCAGACTAATCTGTCGAATAAACGTTTCCGCGCGCACAATGCCGCGTCGTCCTGGCCGACCTATCGCAAGGGGCCAAAGATAACGCTAAAACAGGGTCGTTTCAATTTTATTTAACGAGCGATACCGCAAATTCGGCCGCGAAATTGCGTAGAAACGAATTTCTGTCGAGCGCGTTTCATTCCGCATTTATTGCTAATCCCCCCTCCGAATTGCCAATTCATCACTTCTTCCGTTCTACGAATAAAAACATTTCACCTCTCTTCGCGATTCCGCGCCTCACTTTCTCCATAAATCACTCATGCATTATTTAATTTCGCGCATTCAGCCGCGTAAATTTATCGTCCATTATGTGAAACGTGATTATTGTTCGTATGAAATTCGTTTAGCTTATAGCTATTATAATGTACGTATTCTGATCCACATAACCTAACTTCACGCTCGAGCCAACCTAACGCACCGCTTAAAAATTCAATATTTTTTGCAATATTTTCAACGTCACCTTTGTACTTTTCCGTCCGACGAAAAACGGATACGAAAAAGCGTGCGTAAAAAACGAAATCTAAATACTGTTACCTAAACCGTGACTGGGTTGTTAATCGATCATTCGCAATAGCCCGCGTAACATTAAAACACAGATACCGATCTGGTCGTAAACAGAAAAATGATGGCGATGTTTACCACGAACGCTGAAGCTCAGATATAAAACGCCTGAACGGAGAGAATGTCATTTCTATGATTGAAAACAGCATGCTACCGCAATGTCGAGCAGTGTTGTTAATATGATACACGTGCGTGTGAACGACAAAAAAAAGCGTATGCTTGCTTCGTTTGTTTATATTTTAAGAATAATATCGTTTTCATATTTTCTGTCGGTAATTTACGTTCACGCACTGCTAAAACGGCATTGCACGAGTGATTCGTTTGAAATAACGTCGTATTCAATAATACATCGTGAAAATTATATAACGCAAGATGGAGAACGATTCTCGTTCTCTTGATCTTCATCTTGTGTTTTATTTGAAAATTGGAATATCGACCGCGAGAGGGAGAATGTCGACAAGCACGATCGAGTCACGATCGAAGCGAAAAGAAATTGGCAATGAACGTCCCCCCATCGATTCCCTGGCATCGAGCCCCACTCAAAAGAAAGACTCGATATAGTTCGTCTTACCTATTGCCGTTGCTACGCCGCATTCATTGCTTCCCGTCGTTGATGCGGCGACGAACCGAAAGGCTGCTCACTTTTTTCCCCACTTTTTTCTCTCACCTAACCTCCTCTCTCTTTCTCTTTCGGTGCTTGCGTTTCGTTTCCGCACGCAACGACACAATTTGTCACTCGCGAAATGGCGTTTAACGAAAATCTGATCGAACTCTCTCGTTAAGCCGCTGCACACGCGAATTCAACCACACGAAACACAGCGATCCTGTTTTTTTCTCGCTTTCTATTCTACGTATGATCTCATCACGATCGATGCATCGGGTCGTCCGAGCGGAAAACAACACTCCCGTCGCTTGTTGTGTACGATACCACGATACCATACGATATATCCACTGGTACTTTTCGATCTACGTGTACGTAGGCGATATTTCTCACTCTTCTCGGTTCTATCGCGATCTATTCCGTTGCTTAACTGTCTCTGAGCCGTCGCTAATTAATTTCGAACACAACCACGATAATGGGAATCTCGAGGGTATTTTAATTAAAACTGAAAACTGGATGTCGTCCGCACAGCGCACTTGACCTTCCTCGCGGGAGATTTAATTGAAACCCCCTCGATGCCGACCCACGACGGTTACGCGTACGTGCGTCGATTAGCCGTGCACTCGTGTCTTGCATATTTGACGTTCTTCCACGAACATTCCAACTGTCGTCGCGCCGTTTTAATTTCGAACGATCTATCGCTGACAGATCGACTGCAGCGCGACTTCGATTCTCGATCGCGCACGATGCTCCGATCGAGTGACGCAACAATCGTTGACGATTCAAATTTTCCCCTAAGATAAGTGTCTGTCAAGATAGATCTCTCGAAAAGTATCTTCGAAAAGCAATTTCCATGTAGCGTCTTCCAACAAGTGTTATCCGAGAAGTCACCAAACCTTCCACTCGATTTCATGCAACAACAAACTTTTTTCGACACTTCGTTGGCCAAAAAACCTCGAGTCACTGCAACGGTACGGACGCACGAAGTTTACCCACGAATCTCTCAACGTCAATGTCGTTCACACTGCTGGCAGTGCGTCACGCGTGACAACACTCGCACACGAAATTCAACGAATTCATGTCATACGTTGTGAATAACGGATATTCGAGATGGGGAAGAGATCGAGCGATTTTTTCTCACTAACTTGCGAGTACCGATCACGCGTCAACTATCATCTCGCGACGAACGTGCGTAACCACACTTTGCCAGCTTGCTGCGTACACGAATCGTTTCTCAAGTTCGGGAAGAAATTATCCTGCGACACAGTAGCCGCGCGCGTGTATTCGTATACGTGCGTGTAGATGACAGTTACAGGGTGAGATCCGACCGTGTCGCGGTGCGATAGCGAACTGACGTCCTGACGGGTTGCAGCGCCCCAACGACGGTCGTCCGGCGAACCATCCTCCACCGCTTCACCGCAGGGGACCCGCCACCCCACACCACACCGACTCTACCCTTCCATGCCCCACTACACCTGAAGCTTCTAATCGCAGCTAGGCTGTTGTGCCGTGCACGTGAAATTTCTGAAGCTCTTTTTAGGATCGCGTCTTTCGCGTGAGATTGAAATGACGAGCGTGAGAGAACGAAGTTGCATGCAGTGGCGCACACGGTATGTAATATCAATCTTTGGTAATATTTCAAGAATTAGAAACAGTAGAAGTTGAAGCTTGTTAAACGAAGTTTTGCATTTTGACGATTCTTTCGATCGTACTGTACTTCACGACGCCCAAGTATTGCCAACTTCAGAGAATCAATTCGTACAATACGACACATGCGATGTTACATAAGTGACGTTGTTAATATTATATGTAAAGTGGTGTTCGAAATTTTAAGCGTTGCAATGCATAATTTACAGCGGTTTGATATAATTTTAGGATGGAAAGAGATTTCGTTTTATACGATATTGCTTCATTTTCGCGAGATAATTTCCAACCTATTTTTACCGCCATCTGTCAGTTGATTCGCAATGTGACTTTTTTCCCCCCCGGTTAACAAAGTGAGCAGAAAATAATATTTTATTTTCATAAAGTTTATGCCGTACATTTGCGTGACAATAAATCTTTAACCGCTGTTTCATGTACAAAAACGATATACAACAAATGGGAAAATAAATTATTCACTTTATATTCCGTAATAAAAAGTAGAACTTCAGTGCTTATCTTCGAATTTTACATACGAATGTTAACCTGCATCTACATGATTTAAATTTGCACAGAATTTCTCTAGCTCTACTTTATCGTGTAAATCTTGAGTAAGTAAATCTCTATATATATCTTTTCGAAGTCTTCCATTTGCATATTACACAATTCTTTTTTCCCAATATATCAACGGATTATATTCACACAACAACCGTATTGATCGTACGAACGTGCAAGTGCAAATGTGATATAAAGCTACAACGTAACAACTTGATCTATCTGAAAATTCTGCATCTACATATTTCGAATTTAAATTATTCGAACTGTCGTCGTGAATTCGTTCCGTGGAACAGTGTTAGTGACGATTAAAGCCGTGAAAGCTGATATAAGGTAAAGAAGACAAGTTATCCAATCTCTTAATCAATACGCTTTAAATCATTCGCCTGACGGAATAAGGCTCGCAGGCAGATTTTCGTGTACGCTGCTGCACACAATGGAGTCACGTTATTTGAGAACAGGCCTTGCCACGACCTAACCTTAAATTAGATTTGTTAACCTAAATGTCGACGTATCTCGATCATTCGTGCATCATAAGGTTTCAATGAAAAAACTCGAAATCTTTGATATCGTATTATGTAGATGTAGGAATGAATTCTTTCCGATTTCTGCGTACAATGAAAGTTTTATTTAAAAAGAATGAAAATAGATGGAGAATCGAAATAATTTCCATTATTTTTTATAACCTTTTACCATATTTCTGGCAGCTTGCCGATAGAAACTCGGTGGATTTGACACCTAATATATCGTTAAAATTATAAATCTCTAGAAATTCATTGTTATAAACGTTTTTCGTTAGAAATATCACGTTATTATCACGGTAACCATTGAATTAATTAATCGCTGGAATTAAGATCTGCCCTATATATATTCAATATAACTTGTACTCGCGGAAAACAAGGCTGAACACCTGTGTCATGGTCTAATTTCCAATTAAGACGTTATTAATACCGGTACCAAGAGGAAAACGACCATTATATCTCCTGGATTATATTACAATTTACGTTTGAATCTATTCGCATGTAGAAACTCTGCCCGTAACCGGCTAAATTTCTGATATCTCTATTCCGTATGCGTTTTCCCGCTGAATTAAACGAAGCCTCAGAATATTCAACCGGTCATGCATTCCAAACAGCAGAAAAAGAATAGTTTTGGTAAACGTTCCACCGGCATCCCTTCGTGGCGAATATCGTGGTAATCCTGTTACATACTACGCGCTGAAACCATGCTTTCGAAAAGGGATACACCGTGGCTGTATCGAATATTTCCACTAAATTACGAAATCCACGCACCTCCTGCTCGTGTGTTTTTTTTTTTTTTTTGCTTTTCCAAATCTGACGCAAATGGTTTTGAAAATATACGCTGGGTGTCGCTGTTTTCGAGATTGCAGCTGAAAAATATTCGTTGTAATGGGTTTAAAAGTTGGAATTCAGTGGATTTATTTACAATTTCGGAGCAATTCAATAGTGGTTACTTTTTTCGAAAACGTGAAAGAAACATTGTGAAACGAGGTTGTAATATGGGATATTGTCGATAAATAGGCGCGGAAGATAGTGAACACCTAAATCACTTCCCTTGGTGTTGAAACTAAGGAAAAATAAGTTCAATTAGTTTATATTTTTAATTTTTGAAAAATGAGAAATTATTTTATATTTTTAATTTTTCAAAAATACAAACTAATAGAAATCTTTTGCTTCCCATTTAATATTTTTGGTATACTAATTATGTCGAATAAGTTCCCTAAGATCATCGACATTTTTTGCACAGTATCATCTGTACCTTGTAACGAAACCTTATAACCTACATCAAGGCTAGTTCAACGACCTACGACATGATCACCTTAAAGTGACCCCAAGTACATAGTAAATAAATCATAAATCATAGTAAAGAAACTAAATAGTAGTAAATAAAAAATATCGATACCCTAAAATTACCTTCGACTTCCAGACAGACTTTTTCCATCATCATCAGATGCAAATCCTCAAATCATACACAATTTCAGCAGATACCATAAAAAGTAATTCAGTTCGTTCCAAGTGACACACCCCGTATATTACCTAGCATTCTGACGACCAAACTTAGCAGTAGTATCGCGACAGTCGATACTCGATCGTCCCGTTCGAGTAGAATAAGCCAAACGTACCAGACAACGCTCCCTTCCGAGGTGCTTGGCCCCGGATTGTTTCGATAAAACTTCCCTCCGCGGAAGGGTGGGTGGGAAAAAGTTGTCGATGAGTATGTTTACTTAACAAGCGCGAAATTCATGGACACGAACAGTTTACTCTGTTACCCTTGGGAGGGTGGAAAGATGGGAGTAGCAGAGGGTAGGTCGTTTCACACAGCAGCGCCTCGCTTAATTACTAGTTACTAGTAACAGGAGTTAGGAACGTTTAGCTCACAGTTCACGCTATCCAACAAAAGCTTATACCGTTACGACGAACTATTCCCATTGCTAGCTTAGATTCAACAGCGAGGCTTCACCGTACCGAGATTCCTATTACTTCGAAATCATATCACCTGGCGAAACCACCTTCGAGTTAGTAGTTTCCGAACTGTAGCCAGCTTAGTTTACAACATAATTATCTGCCGGTGCTAACTTCCACATACGAATTAACAAAATATATATTGACGTTCGAGCATTATTACATTGAACGCATGGAGCTGCGCATCTGGGGCACGCAAATGTGTCTTTAACCCTTTGCATCGAGTCAGACTCGACGTGAGAATTTTTGCCTTCAGATATCGTGTTGCCTCGCAGACGCAACCATTGACTATGACACGGACGACCAAGCCTGCTATTTTTCAGGGCTTCTCTATTCTTTTGTGTTTACTTTTCCGTTCGAAGCGATGTCGAGGGCCAGAAAGTGTTTATGGACGCAGAAACTCGACGCTTCTGCGTGTCATACGCCTTCCTGGCGCCCGTATATACATTTCCTTCAATAGCAATTGACGTGTCGTAAAGTCACTCCACAGATACACGCACATATCAGTCCCGTGTGAACCGATCCCTCGCAGGACCTCATACGCCCGCCACGATACCACACCACCACCCCGCCGACCAGAGAAAACCAGGATGGACTACGCACCCCATACTCTCAGAGGACAACCGAGGACGAGGGACGCCTCCTATTCGTCCGCATAGGCCACCCCCTCACCTTAGTTTTTGGATAAAAACTGGACGAAAGGCCCGGCGTGCCTAATGTCAAACCAAGTTCCAAAAAGATCAGCAACATAGTTCACGTCACAGTTCACAATCACACACGCATATTCTAACACAGAAAAACTCGCACAATATTAATTTGGCGTGTGAGAGACGCGATACCCCTAAATTCAATAAAGTTTAAAAATCGCGTCGATACATATCGTATAATGATAAATGATAAATGACAATAAATCATCTTTTTATGCATTGATATTGCACTGAAACTTAGTGTTTTATGACTAACATCACGCTGAAGTATTGAAATAAAGGGAAACTACAGGGTACTGCCCGAGAACGACCAACCGAGTGCGGATCAACTGGACTATTTGGACCGCAAAGGGTTTATAGCGTACGCTGATCTTCGGTTGGATAAGAAGCGACAATAACAAGGGGAGATTTTAGGAAAAAGTAGATTTACTTGGATGGTTGTCACAAGTTAAAATCTCGTTTGTTCGAGAAAGGTTTTACACTGGACACTGATACGAGCATCAAGACGATAGGTAAAAGGGTATTGCTGCGCAAGCAATTGGATATAGAAGGAGAATCTTCCTTCTCGCAGGATACGACCACGATTTACCAAACACTGCAACATTCGACTATGATACATTCGAACGAGTTCACCTCTGTACGCATTACACGTGAAATATCGATCTCGAGTAGGATTTCCCGTTGTTTGTAAATCCACAGTGCAGAACGGATCGAGCTATCGATATTGCAAACGCCGAAACGTGCCTTATAGAGAAAAGGATAATCGGTGAAATGGATGCTATAATGGAACAGAGTAAACACATTTTTTACAACCTCAATGGTATTGCATTCAAATTTTGGGAATTTTCTAAAATTGAAGAAACAACAAATTTACTATAAAAGTGTCGAAAACATTTAGCCTACTACGTTGGTAGAGTTTTCGCTCGAAGACACAGGCGCGACGAATACTACCTCGATGATATTAAATTCAAATTTTAATCGAGAATATTCTAAAATTGAAAAAGCAAATTTATTGTAAAAGAGCGGGCAAAAATATAGGCCACTACGTTGCGTATAAACGCAATTTGGTGGAGTTTTCGCTCCAAGACACATGCGCGACGCGTTCCAGCAGCTGTCGAGGTCTAAGTAAAAATGAGATATCCCGCAAGCAACAGCAGCAATTTAGCCAGAGAACATCCCTTGTCGCCTTTGGCTAGGCTTCCGGGCCCCCGTGCTACTATACCACCGGACATAGCGTCCTCGGTCGACTGTATCCACACGCGTATAGTTACATTGGGCTTTGCACCGCCTACGCGTGCATGTATATCGTAGGGAATGACGATACTAGCCTTGCACACCAGGCCAGCTAGGATCCCGGACTGGCATCCGTTAGCCGTGGACCATACACACATAGATTGGATCGGACATTGCACGCCGTCAGCTCAGTTTCTGAACAAGGAAACTGCGTCCACTGCCCACTATGCTGTCCAATAGGATACGGACTAACGCGACCACCCGTACATTCGCTCCTATCGAGTTGTAATGTACAGTACGAAAGGCAATCTAGATTTCTCACTGACAAGATCGCGCTGGAATTTCTGTCAATTTCCAACCTTCAGGCCGATCGGCTGAGTCACGCGCCGATTAATCGAGATACCGATGAAACGCAAACGTTTCGGTTTCGTCTGAAAAGAGAGACCAGACGTGGGCCCATTCTCATTCGACACCCTCTACAATACGGTGTATACGCTTGCTTTATTGTGCCTTGGTGAACCACTTTAGTATCGCAGCTATGGACACTCTATTGACGAGATGAGCTAATGGGTTGAGGTATAGCTTCGATTTCAACTATTGGGTGTCGTTGGGTGTCGACACTTGTGGAGTAGAGCGGAGTGTAGTACAGTAAATTCTCTACACGAGTCAGTAAGTTTGGATTCTACAAGTGACAGTATAGATGGTCCTACGCCTAGGTCTGCGTCATTGCTGCGCCCATGTTATCTCCCTCGCAGTCAGTCAAGCGTGTAACGCTACACCAGTCGGTTTCCTTTACGAGATTTCACGGCTCGACAAATCATAATAGAAAAATATAATTTCTTTAATTCTACTTTTTTTCATCTGGAATTTTTTTTAACATGTTGCTGAGATTTTTCTGATGAAAATAATATCAAACACGACATAATTTGAACAACATTTACTTATTAACACGTTCACTGTCGCGCCAGATTTACAGGTTGCTGTCAGGCGGCCACAAGAAAATACATTTTAAGCATAGGATTATAGTATTATGCTTTATAATTTTTTTTTTCAATTGAAAATAATGTCTAGCTAGCTATGACGTTCAAAATTTTTAGTTGACAACATTTATTTTATTTTAATTATTCTAAACATTTGAGGCACTCCAGTCACTGATGACCACCATGGCCATATCGAGGAAACAATCTAATGTTAATACTTATTGAGTGATTAATTTAATTTCATAATATATCGCTTTAGCGAGCCACCGTTTGGTTGCCAATTGTTTATCACATAGAGGCGGCCTACCCCCACGTAAAAAAAAAAAAAAAATATAGGGTCGATTCCACAAGTGTCAGTAAAATGTAGGGTCGATAGCAGCAGAAAAGCTGCTAAACAATTAGAATTAAATGTAACGATAGAAATTATTGCAATAATGCGTAATGCAATTGAAAAATTGAAAGAATCAAAAGAAAAAACGCGAATTCGTATCTTTTTCGATTCTAGAATATAAGAAAATTTGAATAAAATACGCGACGAGAATTGGGGAGAAGCATAAGTTAAACGCGTAAAAATATTCAATAATAAACGAACTAGGGATGAAGCTATTATTTCAATACGCGATGCACTGACTCTAGTATTTACTAAAATTCAAAAATTCTCGTATAAATTCCGAAAATAGATTATTAATTACGGTAAACTACTGAGACGGTTTAATTTAGGGTGGGCATAGTGCACTCGTTCCAAATCATCTCACAATATACAATAATAAATCAACTAACTACTTAACATGCAATTCATGCAAATTCCTTGGATGGTAAAACAAGTGTCAGAAAAATGTAGGGTCGATAGCAGCAGAAAAGCTGCTAAACAATTAGAATTAAATGAAACGATAGAAATTATTGCAATAATGCGTAATGCAATTGAAAAATTGAAAGAATCAAAAGAAAAAACGCGAATTCATATCTTTCTCGATTCTAGAATATAAGAAAATTTGAATAAAATACGCGACGAGAATTGGGGAGAAGCATAAGTTAAACGCGTAAAAATATTCAATAATAAACGAACTAGGCTATTAGCTATTATTTCAATAGGCGATGCACTGACTCTAGTATTTACTAAAATTCAAAAATTCTCGCATAAATTCCAAAAATAGATTATTAATTACGGTAAACAACTGAGACTGTTTAATTTAGGGTGGGCATAGTGCACTCGTTCCAAATCAGCTCACAATATACAATAAGAAATCAACTAACTACTTAACATGCAATTCATGCAAATTCCTTGGATGGTAAATTATTAGTAAACAAAATAGCAAGTCATAAAATAAATTCAATATCAGAGAAAATATATGAAAAATACTGAAAGAAAAATTTCAAATTAATTTCAATTGCTGGAAGAATAGTTACATATTATGCTGTAACGAAAAAGCAACCTCTCAAAGTCATTTCAATATCCTATTCGACAAGTCTGAAGAACAACGATGACTAAAATTCAAATGTTTATTTCCCTAAACCTTCAAAATAATTTCGAAATATTTTATTCGAAGCGGAGTATTCCAAGTCAGTATCGATAATTGAAGAAATTATTTGATTGTATTTAAAAGAACCGAAAGGAGAATATTTAAAGTCTGATATTAAATGTCTAGCAAGTACCAGTAATTGGTAAAATGATTTATATTTGTTTTAAAAGGAAAATTTCTAATAGGTATTAGTTAAAATGAATTGTTATTCAGTCTACTGTATTGAAATTCTAATTGATTCTAATGTATACAAGAGTTACAAGAAGGCTGAGTGTGTACAGTGTGGACATAGGCTAGCTAGTAGCCCCCGACCACTCTATGAACTTTAACGTCTATACTCGAAAGTGTATCGTCAACACTAACACGTTACCCAGATTATCCAAAAATTGAAGAAGTTACTTTTAAAATTGAACATTCTACGGTGTTTCGAGAGATTTGATAATCATAGTCGAACCTTAAACGAACGTTCAAACGAAGAAAATTTTCCAAAAATCATTTCGTACGTTATTAATCGATAAAACAAAAATTCATTGTTGAAAAATAAATATTTCCTGAAAATCTTCATCTTCCATACAAGATTCAAGATTTTCCCTAATTAAGAGTAATTTCAAAAGATTATCTGTATAAGCTATTATTTCAATACGCGATGCACTGACTCTAGTATTTACTAAAATTCAAAAATTCTCGTATAAATTCCGAAAATAGATTATTAATTACGGTAAACTACTGAGACGGTTTAATTAAGGGTGGGCATGGTGCTGCTTTAGTTTGAAATGATTTATAAACACATAATTAACAGAGGAAAAACCGTGAAACGGCAAAACGTCTACATTCTAATTGTTATAACATGTAAACAGAACTTTAAATTTAGTGTAAACAGAAAAAATATATAATACAATTTATTTCACGGTATTGCAACAAATAAACGTTGAATCAATATTTAATTCGTATAAAAACAATTATTTAACGTAATAATTTTACCTTCACTATGGCTATTTTTAATCTACGACCACAGGTCAACCTGATTTCTAATCCTTACGAACTTTAAATTCAGTCTAAACTGAGAAAATATATAATACAATTTATTTCACGGTATTGCAACAAACAAACGTTGAATAGATTCTTAATTCGTATAGAAACATTTATTTAAAATAATAATTTCACCTTCACTATGGCTATTTTAAATTTACGACCAAGGGTCAACCTGATTTTTAATCCTCCGAACTTGATTTCACAACGAGAAAGTAATAAGATCGTTGAAACGTACTTATTTGTCAAAGAAACTTGCAAAAATGTATAAATAATAATATGTAATGTTTTAACAAATTTTTGGAAGTATAAATTAATAATAAAATTGTGAAAATTAATAAATTATACGTTATTATAACATTAATAGAATTATGACTAAACCGAAGTTCGAAGTCGAGTATTTAAAGTCTGATATTACGTGCCTAGCGAGTGCCGGTAATTGTTAAAATTTGTTTAATAATTAGTAATAGAAATTCTAATTGATTCTAATGTATACAAGTGTTACAAGAAGGCTGAGTGTGTACAGGGTGGACATAGACTAGCTAGTAGCCCCCGACCACTCTATTCACATCTCAGAACCTTCAGGTCAAAATACGCCGCGAAGTGTCTAGGGCCCAGTATAAAGGGTAAATGATTTCGCGGGACATCGGCGGGTCCTTATATACCTGCGGTACCCTCTCCCCAAAGTCATTAGCAAAATCGTCGGTTAGGTCAGGCGGGAAATTTTCGCGGGAGATTTTCGCGGGAGATTTCCGATATCGTAACACGGTATAATTTATCAATTTTCACAATTTTATTAAAAATTTATACTTCCGACAATTTGTTATAACATTGCATATAACAATTTATACGTTTTTACAATATTCTTCAATGGAAACATAGGTTTTAGCGTTCTCGTTACTTACTCGTGGTTAAATTAATTTCGTAGGGATTAAAAATCAGGTTGACCTGTGGTCGTAGATTAAAAATAACCATAGTACAGCTAAATTTATCGTGTTAAATAATTCTTCTTACACGAATGAAAAATGTATTCAACGTTTGCTTGTTACAATACCATGAAATAAATTATATTACACATTTTCTCTATTCACACTGAATTTAAAGATTATAACGATTAAAAATCAAGTTGACCTGTGGTCATTTATCAAGAATAATCATAATAAAGCTGAAATTATTGTGTTAAATAATTTTTTTAATACGAATTAGGAATTTATTCAACGTTTGCTTGTTACAATACCATGAAATAAATTATATTATACGTTTTCTATATTTACACTAAATTTATCGTTCTATTCTAACAAGCAAACGTTGAATAAATTCCTAATTCGTATTAAAAAAATTATTTAACACAATAATTTCAGCTTTATTATGATTATTCTTGATAAATGACCACAGGTCAACTTGATTTTTAATCGTTATAATCTTTAAATTCAGTGTGAATAGAGAAAATGTGTAATATAATTCATTTCACGACACTAAAACAAACAAACGTTGAATACATACAAATGTAACGATAGAAATTATTGCAATAATGCGTAATGCAATTGAAAAATTGAAAGAATCAAAAGAAAAAACGCGAATTC
>NW_017100174.1:4142188-4157983 GCF_001263275.1 Habropoda laboriosa
GGTAGGCCGCCTCTATGTGATAAACAATTGGCAACCAAACGGTGGCTCGCTAAAGCGATATATTATGAAATTAAATTAATCACTCAATAAGTTTTAACGTTAGATTGTTTCCTCGATATGGCCATGGTGGTCATCAGTGACTGGAGTGCCTCAAATGTTTAGAATAATTAAAATAAAATAAATGTTGTCAACTAAAAATTTTGAACGTCATAGCTAGCTAGACATTATTTTCAATTGAAAAAAAAAATTATAAAGCATAATCCTATAATCCTATGCTTAAAATGTATTTTCTTGTGGCCGCCTGACAGCAACCTGTATATCTGGCGTGACAGTGAACGTGTTAATAAGTAAATGTTGTTCAAATTATGTCGTGTTTGATGTCATTTTCAATCAGAAAAATCTCATCAATATGTAAGAAAAATTTCGGGATAAAAAAACGTAAAATTAAAAAAATTGATATTTTAATCGCTTGGTTGCCTCGACCCACGTTTCATGCTTATCTTTTATTCGCTGTCCTTGTCTACGTTCGGCAAACTACAAAGGCGGGCGCGTGACTCGAAAACGTAGTCCCTGACTCTACGAGTGTCAGTTTTAGCCTCCTTGCGGTCTGACACTTGTGGAGAATATACTGTACTCTGCTCGGGTACAAATTAACGTGGCTCGGTCAAGTTGATACGCGACAATGTGGAATGATTAGTAGTTGAGATGGATTTCTAATAATTAGCAAATTGATCACTCCAGTGACCAGTTAACAGTTGAGAAGTTCCAAGAGTTTTCGTGTTAACTTCAAATTCATACAATTCCTGCAAAGTTATTGTCAAACAATCCAAGTGAGACATTTCAATCTGACAGTTCGCTTAATTTTATTTTGGGTTGTCGACGATAGTTGATTTTATTCGTAAACAAATTCGCATGAACATCGAAAGTCGGTAATTTCCTCAGCGAACCCAGCAAACCTTTTAGCCCGTCAAAGTTCAAAAATCGTGTTTCAGGAGCATTTACTTAGCCCATCAGCATCCCAGGGAAAATCGATTTCTTCGCGATGTCGTTATCCGTTAATGGATCGCGTAATTTAATTGCAACCGAACACGAATCCTACCGGGTCGCAGTGCACAGCGTCGGTATTTCGTTCGTTAATCTACTGCAGCTTGTACGCACGACTGTCGGGTACCGGAAACGATAGACGAGTGGTGCCAAGAATCGTAGTTTCGCCATAGAACTCGGTCCATCGCACAATAACCGACGCACGAGGCTGCATTGAGTAAGAAAACCAGCCAAGCCGAGTCCTTCATTTGCATTTATTCCCACTCGAGACCTGCTTAAATATTTCCAGACACCAGGAATGGTGATTAGCGGTCGCTGAACGATCCAGACGATCGTTCTTCAAAGAAAGTGTCTCGGCGGCCGGCTTCGCTTTAATTAAGAATATCTTCGACGAATTAAATGCAATCTTTGAGACAGGGAGAGAGATAACTTTTGATTCGTTTCGCGAAATAAATATCGCGAATGAAAAACCACGGAGATTGAAGAATTTCCAATTAAGCTAGATTTTTTCTATCAAAGGGAAATTATATTGACTCTATTTTCATTTCGTTCTTATCCATCGTTCCAAGAGATTTTTTCCACAATCCCGTTGAATACGAAAGATAAAGCAATCCTTCGAGTTGACTGTGAAGTAAATGAAAATAGACGTTTACAAATATTTGATAACTCGTACGAAGCTGTATTCAGCGATTCGTATCGCGATAGAGAATACAGAAACGTATCCTCGTCCACGCGGAAAAAAATTCTTCGCGTAATTTATCCTCATACGTCGCACTACCCTTTCATCGTTCTCCATACGAATTATATCTCGCTGAATAACGAGAGTCCCACCTACACGGCGTCTCATTAGTTTCCACTAATTTCTGAAAGACTCGTGTTCCAAAGAGCACTTTAAATCCCCCGCATTACATTCTCTGAAAATCGCGGAGGTTGAAACGTATGTACGTAGGGATCCGGTGAAAGCGCCGGCCAACGGGAAGAATAAACGATTTCGCGACCTTTTCACCAATGCAGCTCTATATCCAGCAGTGAACCTGAATTCATAAGGTCGTTTAACCGGAACGAAAGGCGCGGTCGTAACGCGAATCGACGCGAGATTTCGGCGTTCTCCGCATCGTGGATCTCTATTTCCCGCGAGATCGAGACTTTCTGACGTTGTCAAGCGGAGAAGAAGCAAACGGAGTAGTAGACGACTAGTTGCTTCACAGCTATTATCTCTTTTCCTTCTTCGATTTTCGTTGAAACGCTAGAGGACTGCGGTCTTCACCGTTGCGGAAAAATCGATGCTTTAACGCGTCTTTATCGTCCAGCAACGACTGTTACGGGACTGTCGTAATATAAATTGTTAAGATACGAGTGGAGATAGCGAAATGTCTCGCCGTTTAAACGAATAAAAAATCGCGAAGAGAAAGAGAACGGCTGGTGAAACGTTCGGTTCCTTCTTCCTCGTGCTTCGATGCTCCGTGACGATGATGCACAGTTGATTCTTCTGTTTTCCCCGGAAACTTCTTACCCTCGAAAACCTCGACCCTTGAACTTTTCGAAAACGAGCGTAGAATCCATAAAGATTTTCTTTAAAATACTATCTTCACTTTGTTACAATCTGCAAACACTTTCCTGAATCTCCCTGTGTGGCAATAATCGTAAACTTCCGATTTTTCTCGCCTTTGCTGGGCGAGAATAGCGTGATTCACGGTATTACAGTACTGTAATTCTTCCGGTTCTTTCTTCCAAATTTCACCGGGAGATCGTGAAAGTATTTGCGTTAATATTTCGCGACTTTTACCGTTTCCACACCGATCTGGTAAAGTAAAAGAGAGCTTTCACGCAAACAGCGTGCAGCGAAAATCGTTCAGTGTCTACAGCATCGAATTGCGATCAATCGTTCTACTTGTCGATTAACACGTCCACGGTGAGCAAAGAACAATCGAATAGCCGGCCAACTCAAAAGCAGTTCCCTGAAAACCAGGTCTGGACGTAGTGGACGTTAATTCACGAATCAGATTCAAAATTAGCAACCGGGCAATGGGCTGTCGGTGACGGATGACGCCATAAATTTCGTGGTATGTAGATCGCGCATTCATATACACGGCGGGGAGGTGTAACACGCGGATTTCGTCGACGGCGGAACCGCGATGACTGCTTGTCACCTGCTGCCACGGCAATTGTCAGCTTATGCGGAACGAGCAGGTATTCTCATATGCGAGGACCGCAACACGGTTAACTCTAATAAACACGTCGTAAACCGGAATATTATACATGTACACCGACGACAGAGCCGACGACAACGCAGTAACGTGGGAAATTAACAAGTGCACAACCCGACAGCCGGTTCTATGCCACTTTGCGGCAACGCTCGATCGGTTGTCCAACGAGCGAATTCCTTATCGTTAATTTCGTTGGAGAGGAATTCGCCGCGTCCTCTCAGGACGCGTCTAATGAAATTCAACGTTCCTTTCACGCTCCATAAAGCTCGACCCGGAGCTGAATCTACGGTGATTTACAGTCTCCAGTTTGCTGTGTACCAAACGATTCTTTCTCAACTCGACTTACAGTTCGTTCAGGTTTCTGTAGATTGTGAATTTCACCTCTCCGACGAGAATTTTTCGCGAATTAGAACGTCCGTTGTCGTCAATTTTCACGTGACGAGAGCTGTTTATCGTGATTCAGATTCGTGATAAGATGTGACGAAGGGTTGTTGATTGTTTCTTTCAGGCAGTCCGAGATCGAGATGCGATCTTCAGGTGGTTGCGATTACGCCTCCGTGACCTTTGGGATTGAACCAATGTTCGACGAGGAATTTGCATAATTTATAGCAGAACCGGCGACGCGCGAATATAGATCAGCGCCGGGTAATATTCGGCGGAAAAATTGGCACGTTCGATCGCCTCGAACGTCGAAACTCCGTTCGAGAAAACTTTATAACCGTCGATGTAATAACGATATATTAATTCTACAACATTACCATAACACTGCACCATGAATGAAATTTCCAGCGAAATAAACCCGTACCTACTTCTTTCTTCTTTTTCGACAGAACGTTCTTTCGCTACCTTTCGACAACGATAAATCTCAAAGACCCTCGACGCGACGTGAACACCTCGAATTTACGATAGGATACAATCCCAAACAAAGCGCGAGAGTGCCCCTCTAATTCATACCGCAGAATTCACCGTGAAATTCGTAATTTGCATAATTTTTAAACGTCATCATCGTCGATTGTACGCCCGTCCCAGTCGATTCATTTTCTTATTGTTCGAACAATGGAGCACCCCCGTGACGAAGGGCCAGGCTAGAAGTGTGTCGCGCGGTATCCATTATTTCCGACAAAATACCCGGGAGTAGAGTCTATCAAGTGTCTCCGAGTGAATAAAACATCGTTATTACGCGGTGGCTCGTGCTACGTCGCTATCCAGACACTTGCAATCTACCGGTCCGGCAATAATCATTAGCCATTAGCGAGAGGATAGCGGGAGAGCGTAGGTGGAGCGGTTGCTCGCGCAGAATGCTTGGGAGCTTACTGAAAGCAGAGAGAGAGAGAGAGAGAGAGAGAAAAGGAATAGAGAGAGAGAGAGTGAGGCTAGGGAACAGGCAACTGGCAGAGATACGAGAGTTTAAATAACTCGGTACCGGGGTAGATAAGGAAGCCCATGCCAAACCGAGCCGACGAAGTTGCGCGGCGCGAAGTTGGCGTGTTCGTAAGCACTATTGTTTCGCTTATTGCGTCGATTGCTTTGGATTTCGGCATAAGCACACACTCTCTGTATTTCTCTGCTACCGGTACTACTCGTCCCTTTCTATAAAATTCCTCCGACACACCACAATCTCAACACCGGTGTGTCCTCTTTCTCTCCCGGAGGTTTTCCCCCTGGTCGGAAAATGGTAGGAGATCAGCGGTGAGAACTGCATTTAACGCTGCCTGCCCTACCTCTGTGTTGTGGTTCTTCCCTCCCTGATTTAGAGGAAAACTTGAGGCTTTCGTCGCCCGCGCGAAGGACCACCCGCTAAGTAGTTCTACGTGCTCGTGTTCGAACCGGATAAAGATGAATAAATCATACGGGTTAAGTATACAAGGATATCGCCGCGGCGTGTGTAAGTAAAGTACATTAGCGTACTCGTACAGCTTCGCTGCGGCGAAGCTGACGTACCACGGGATTGACCCGTGGAATAGAATATCAAAGACCCCCATTCGACGACTATCCATACTTTGTTAGGCTCTTCGACCCACCTGGGAGTACGAGAAAGAAAAGAAAAACTGGAGTCGACTACGTTTCGAGTGTAGTTCTGTCGAATTTTCTTTTTTCTCGCAGTTTCGTTGGTGATTCAATATTTAGAGCAAAGCTACCGGTAATTAGGAGCGTGTGCGTTCTGTTTAGAATGGGAACGTCGATTGTCAAAGAGGCGAGTCCTCTTTCAGAGGACAACAGACGCTTCGGAAGAGATTATTCTCGTAGAATTCCTCTACATCGCGTGGAATAATATTTGCGTCGTTGCTTTCAAGACAAATGCAAAGAGGAAAACTTCCTCGGGTTCTCAGACGACGCGAAGCAAGGTTACATTTTCTAACGTCAGCCTCTCTTTCTCTGTCCCGCTCTCTGGGAATCGTGCATTCGCGTCAGAGGGTAGAATGGGTTCGTGTATTTCGCGCTGAAACTTCCCAAACTGCCATTTGCGTATTGTGTAAACACTGGAAAAACTTCTGGACGATTACAAAGGGCGGCTAAACAATGGTTTGAATTTCGCGTGTTCCCGCGTGAACACGAAGACAGGTGAAATTGGAGGTTTACGCAGTTCGGGGTGCGTTCGTGGAGAAGAAATACGTCGTTTAATTAGCGATAGACACTTTGCTGCGGCATAGTTCGCGGCGAATCTATCGAACGTTAACGCTCGAATACCCGATATATCGTAGAATGCACCGCAAAACTGCATTACGCTAGACCGCAGTGATGTAGCGACCGCTGACTCGTGTATATTCTCGATTTCTCTAGAATGCAAATCCGCGATTTCTGGTCGGAAATTAGAGTCGCGTTTAATATCAACGTCTTTGCCGCTGTCGCTCGTCTGATGTTCAAAAGGAGATGTACTGTAGCTGTGACGTGAAATTGCGTATGGTTTCGTATTGGTAATTAACGAGTGGTCCTTGAGACGCCGATAACGATGCTGCGGAAAATTAGCGAATTACCTCGTCTAGCTTTGAATTATCGCGGAAGTGGCATGGTTCGTCGAATAGCAAAGATAAGCTCTTGTGAAAGGATGTATTTGGTGATCCCATAAGTTCGTGCCGAAAGGAGAAAGGATTTTAATGAAAATCCGAGGAAATTCTACAGCGACGACATAATGGTCTTAACGAAAAAATAGGAAATATTGTGGAATGGGAAGGCACTTCGGTTTAATTTTTTATCAAATTCAGAGCATCTTTAGAAATGTTGATCTAAATTATAAAATTCGACACTGGCTTATGGGATGATCTAATAATTTTTGAAGGGTGAATAGTAATGATTTTTCTAAATAATATTTAATGGTAAAGATCAAGATAAATGAAAAATATATCGACGAAATATAAAACTTCCAGAAGTAACCTGATTTTCATTGAGCAACATACTTCAATAATGCTTCTTATAGAGATATTAAAGAGTCGACGTATGCGAAAGAATCTAAGAGTGAAAAGACGAAGAATATTTAAAACCGAAAGCCAATTTGGTTGCTGCAATGGTTGCTTCGAGTTCGCAGCAACAAAATAATAGAGAAAGCTTGCTGCGACGGACAGTTGAAAGTAATGCCGAAAGTTGCACCAACAGGGTCAGAAAACAGTCGTTAAAGCAAAGAAGCTGTTCTTACACTAGGAACGGAAGAGCCGAGAAGGGAAAGGGGTTAGAGAAAAGAACGAGAGCCGTCAACTTCACCCTTTCGTTTCCCTCACCGACAGTTACCTTGCCTCCTCTGGGCACCCGGGGTGGTATGACAAATCGCAGCTGTTTCACCAGAGTTCAAATTTTTCTTGCCCTGGTTTACAATTTGAAAGCTGTAGTTTACTTACGATAAAACTGGAACAGTTGTAAACACTCGTCGTCACCGTATTAAAACACGAAAGACAGAAAATTGATATAGTGAAAAAAGCATCGATAAACAGAATTCGAATATTAATAATCTTACTATTTTCCACCTGGAAATTCAATTTCACTGACACGAAAAACTTGGAGAATATCAACGCGAAGAATGTGCATTCGTTTTATTTATTTCAGTATTTCAATCTTTGCGTTTTGCTTATCGGTAACCTTCTTTTTTTTTTTTTTTTTTTTTTAACAGACTATACGTCTGTCGTGAGGCAGGAGGGGTGGTAGAGTTCCTTGGAGTATAGCGGCTCCTTACACTCTAAAATAAATAAAAGTTGTTTAGTTACATGATTACTAGGTAATAGCCGAGGCTGTATAATAATTGAGTCAACAGGAAAACTTTCAAAAACCTGTTCCTCAGCGGTTTGCTTATCGGTAACATATCAGTGCCATTAGATATATAGACGATAGATGTTGACATTTTTTTTTAATAGTTTTGATTGAATTAAATGATTACGATAGATTCTGAAATGGTTTTCCAGGTATCAGTCATTGCTATCCAGCTGACGTAAAAGTACCACTGCCGTATCGACATCATGAAACACCGATACGATTTTCCAGCTAAAAAAAGTGCAATGCTTGCTAGGAAAGAGTCACGTTGCGGTTGTTATGGCACTATAGTGACGTTTAATTAAGATAAAAGCAATCGTGCAAAGGAAAAATCGTTGACATTCTTGCCTTAGATAAAGAATATTGCATTTCTCTCATCTGTGTCACGGAAAAATTAATTCAGTATATCAATGTCGAAATATAATACGTTTATGGGTATATACGAGAGTGATTCTATCAAGCGTATCTTTTAATTAATATTTTCAGCATAATTCCTCTCTCTCTCTCTAAAATCGATCCTGCTTCGAAAATAATTCTCCCAGCAAAGAAGTTCCGAACAAACCAGAACAGCGCAGCTAATTATCACTTGATAAATACCAAAGCTAAAGCAGACGCGCAACTGCAATCGGTGTGTATGAAAAATTTCTTAAATAATTTATCAAACGTATTATCGTTTAATAGCTTTGGCTCGTTTCACCCGTTCATAAAGCGTTCTATTTTCCCGTTTGATAAAGTGCAGCATCACCTTTTACGATAAGCCGTTTTTTAACATCTTTTTTTGTTTTTTACCCCGACCAGCTCGTACCCTCGAAAGAGCACGGGGCATTCAATAAACAAAGGCAATAAGAGGATCTAGACCGCGATGGTAATAATGCTCAATCGTAACGTACGGCGTTCCAACCTTTGTTCCCCTCTTTTCCCCTGATTTTTCCGCCTTTTCTATTTTATTTCATTTCCCTCTTCTGTTCTCCAAGGGTAGAAAGGAAATGGCGGTAAATAAAAAAAACACGAAACAAAGAAAAAAAACAGCTGCCAAATCCAGGTTTTCGAAGGCGGCGACAGTCGGGCAGCGGTCATTAATTTCCACCTAGGATCCAGGTCGATCTATTGGATCACAATCAGAGGCTTATCGCGCTATCCATTTCCGGTATCCTCTGTCGCTCCTGAATCCCACCACACACCTCTGTCCACCCCCCCTCGTTTCTGTTCTATCGGCAACACGTCGTGCTTTTGTGTTTCCACGGGCCAGAGCTGGGCTGGAATTTCGCGTGTAAATCCGACTAGCACGCAGGTTCCAATCGTTGCACCCCCAGACTGATACAATGGACAATTTGTCAACGGGCCTAACCGACGCCAGAGAATCGGTCCGCTGGTCTTTGCAGCCACCACGCTAACGATTTAAGCACACCCGTTCCTCTAACTCGTGAATTAATTAATGTCATGCAAACCAACGATATTTCATGCCGCGTCCGCGGTAAATCGACGCGGCTATTCCATTGATTGTAACCGATCGATTGATTACTACGGACTGGACACATTCGACTGTCCTAACTTTCCAAAATTCCTCGAGATTCGTCCTCGATTCGTTTCGCGTCCCTTTAAATCCGGCGATTGAACGTTAACTGTTGACCTCTTGACTGGGTTCAACTCTCAAACAGAAATTAAATCTCTCTAGTTCAGCTGCTGAATATTTATAAGATATTTATAAAATTTAACAATCCCCCCATAAATAAATTACTGTGTCCTAAGCATTTCTGTGCTCTAAGTCTTGCTCAGTTAATGGTACAATTAAAATTTAACAATCTCTCGAAAAATATATTACCGTGTTCTAAGCATTTGTGAACCAACGACTAGTTAACTTGTCTTCCTCGGTCAAAAGATTAAACGATCCAACGTAAATCATTTCTCACGGTTGGACGAGTACGAAAGGGAGAAGAGAATTGTTTTAAAGTGTTCGCAAAGGTGTACGATAAGAAGTTAATCGACTGTAAAATATGTTTGCACCGATGTTGCTGGAATTGAAATCGCTCGTGCAGCTTTTTCCCTCGAATCTGTATAATGAAGCGAGAATCCATTACGAGTGGTAACGTTGAAAGAAAGACAAATACGCAATTGGCGTATTTACACCTGCCGTGCGTTTCTCTCCTCCTCGCGAGACAATTACACGCACGCCGGTTACCGCGCAAACGTGTTTCCGCCGCGAAAAACAGGGAATTGCAACCGGCGAAAAAATGAAGTAGAACAAAATAGAAATCGCTGGCGCGGGTGGTAACGCGATAAAGTTGTTTCCGCAGCTACCGCGCTGCGACAGAAAACGGAACGATTAGCTGGAGAGAATGCCTGGTGGAATTGGGAGATTCCCTTTTAATTGGCTACGGAAATGTGTCGAGGCAAAGAAAAAAGAAAAGAAAAGGGGTATCGCGGGAAGAAATTAATCAGCGTGAATCAACATCGCGGTAATTACAGAGAAAGGCGTGCCTGTGTCGGGACGTGAGGTTCGCGTAACGAATTTACGACGACAAATACGCATGGCGTATAATGAGAACGATGATGCATAGGTTCGAGGACCGAGGACCAAGCGAAAGATAAATCGAACGCGAGATTTCGTTCCGCGATGACATCCCGGGCTACCTACACTGATGGCACGTCATCGATCTAGTTTCTGCCTGACCATCGATTATTTTGTACAAATTGAAATCCCTTGTAAGCTTGATTACGGTGACACTGGGTATACTGGGTGAACTATCTAACGTGGTCATTTTAGATTATTCTGTTGTTAGTGGACCTATTGACATTTTTTTCCACTGACATATCTTCTCCCTTATGTTAAACCACGAATGAGCAAATTTTTCCCTTTTTTGTACATTACGCCAAGAGTTCTTCTTCATTATGTCATTAAAATAAAAATTCCGATCGAAAAAATTCGTAAACCAAGAACTATCTATATTAGTCTATTTGAATGAAAACTTTATATCTCAGATATGCAGGGTAACTCGTGCCCATTACATTAGCCAACAACACCTCTTGACCTAAACCAACCTCTTCACACCACGAAAATCGAACGCACCTCACAATGTTCTTCCCAAAGCAACTCTGGAACGCTTCAAAAGCAGCTTTCTTATCTCGATGCGTCAGATGTTCCCGCCAAAAGACACGAATCTGATAGGTAGCCGTATACGTAGATCTACATACCAGCAAAGTCCCACCAGAAAACGAATTTCCATCGACTAATCTACCTTCCCGAATCTGAAAATTAATCAACAATGATTCCAATAATTCACAATACCCACCAAACACCGCGATCTCGCGTTGTCAGCGGTAAAAGGTTCCGCAGATAGCGTCTAGCGGAGCATTAACGACGTCGTCTAGCGGTGCAAAAATATCGATAGCCGCGTGACAGCGGTGGCTGGAGCAGTTCCGCGGCGGTTTTCGCCGAGGACTCGTTTAACCAGGAGCACGGTTATCGTGCCAGCTATCTAAATAACGTAATCGACAAGCTCGGAAACTATTTCGATACGGCGACAGGTAGATATCTACGCGCGTATCGGCATTTCATGACGTATATGCGGCGGCGGCGGCGGCGTCGCAGTTCCCCAAAATGCCTGTACGCAATCGAAACAATGGACCAATTGCGATTGCTGCTCCCTTCTCTCCCCTCTCCCTCTCTCACCCCTCCGCGAAGCCTACAATTTCCATTTAACGCAGTTGTCTGTAAGCCTGAATGTAATTCGGCGGCCGCGCGTGATTAGGTTTCAGCTGTACCAGCGTTTCCAAGCGGATTTCGTCGTCTGGCCCGGCCCGGCCCGTTCGTTAATACAGGAGCTGCCACTTCGCGCCTGTAATTATGCCTGTGAAAACGAAAAATGGAATTCGCACACGTTGGAAACAGAGTCGTTCGTTTTATCGCCAAACCAGAAACGATGTGTACCCCGTGACTGTTTGCGTGCACCGGTAAATCCCTTTAGCTGATGAATGAGCAACTGATTTTTTTTTTGGTTTTTTCGCCGATCTAGCGGTGCTTCAACGGTGGAAAAACAGGTTGAGGGGGGAACGTTGCGGTCGCAGAATTGAGTTTCACTGCGATTCGCGGGGAAAAATATATTTCGATACAGGGGTTATTCGGGATTTCGTAATTTTCTGAAGATTTGTAGCGAAAATAATGTACTGTGTGTAACAAAAGTTCGTGGACTCGGATTGCAAAAATGTTCGATTTACTTACTGACGTTGCCTTTTCTTTATTTTAAACGTTTTGGACATTTGACGTCATTTAGCAGGATTAATAACTTACGACGGTATGTGCTTTCCTTTCAAGAGGGCATATACCTGAAAATTTCCAAATTTTCGATTTTTCAATCTTGAACACTCTGAAGCTTGTTAATTTCTTTAAATCCAAAACTAAAAACGAAAAATTCTCCATCGCAACAATTATTAAATCACTTTAAACCGAAAATAAAAAATCCTCTATCACGATAATTATTAAACTCAGAATCCACAAACTTTTGTCACACATCTTTTGAAGCCTCCAAAATATTTTCACAATTTCGAAAATTCACAGTGAGGCGTTAACAAGACAATGTAATTACATTTCTTCGGTAATACGAGTAACGGATAAACGTTGAACTCGCTCCATAGTTACAAAAGATAAATTAATTCTTATTGAAAACGTTCTAAGTATCAATCGACTTACGAACGAAAGTCGATTCCCAAAATTGAACCGTGGAGAACAAACGGCAATGCCGGACTAAATGAAAACGGCATAAAGATTCGATCCGTTCTTTACGGCGGCAAGAGGACAAAACGTTTATTGCATCGAGGGAGGGCAAGTTATCGGCGGTGAAACAAGTACCCCTAGCGGAAAATTCGATTATCGAAAGAGAGCACTGTATCGAATTCTCCATTCGCCACCGTTGAATACGTTACAAGCCCGATACAGTCGGGTACGCGAAAATTCGGCTTAAAATGTCACCTAGGTTGACTGGTCCGTTGCAACGCTAGTCTGCGTATTGAAAACGACCTCCATCCGAACGGGAATATTTACCTCTGGCCCTTACCAGCTTTGGAAGCACGGCTTATGCAAGATCAGGTTAGACTTCAACGTGGATATTACCGCTGAATACCACGTGAAATCTGTTTGAAAATAGAAGTCACTCGGTTTTCATTCAAGTTCGAAGAATCCCCACGGTCCAATTGAAAAGCTGCAAGATATATGGTATCGTTAACGGGGAACGGAGCTAGTTTCACGAAAATTAAACGCGTAAATGTGAAAACTCGCCTTAAAAACAGTCACGAGTGAAGAAACGTGCGCTAGTTCTTTACCGAAAAAAAAAAAGAAGAAGAAAAAAGTGACAATTTCGAATGAAAAGGACACCGACTGTTGCGCTGTTTTAATGCAACGAAACCAAGTTCTAAACGAAAGTGTAAACGTCGGCCATTTTTGGTAGCGCGACGGCGACGTTCATTTTATGCAGTCTTCCGTGTTCAAGACACGGAAACGACTAACGCTGCGAACTTTCTGCACGGACTCGCTAATTAATACGATTAAATATTCATGCTAGTAGATATCGACGAAGTTCGTTGAACTTGCGGCTGACAACGGGACGTTCCGCGACAGAGTTGCGCATTAAAGCGGCGAAAGCTAAACTTTATATCTCAGATATGCAGGGTAACTCGTGCCCATTACATTAGCCAACAACACCTCTTGACCTAAACCAACCTCTTCACACCACGAAAATCGAACGCACCTCACAATGTTCTTCCCAAAGCAACTCTGGAACGCTTCAAAAGCAGCTTTCTTATCTCGATGCGTCAGATGTTCCCGCCAAAAGACACGAATCTGATAGGTAGCCGTATACGTAGATCTACATACCAGCAAAGTCCCACCAGAAAACGAATTTCCATCGACTAATCTACCTTCCCGAATCTGAAAATTAATCAACAATGATTCCAATAATTCACAATACCCACCAAACACCGCGATCTCGCGTTGTCAGCGGTAAAAGGTTCCGCAGATAGCGTCTAGCGGAGCATTAACGACGTCGTCTAGCGGTGCAAAAATATCGATAGCCGCGTGACAGCGGTGGCTGGAGCAGTTCCGCGGCGGTTTTCGCCGAGGACTCGTTTAACCAGGAGCACGGTTATCGTGCCAGCTATCTAAATAACGTAATCGACAAGCTCGGAAACTATTTCGATACGGCGACAGGTAGATATCTACGCGCGTATCGGCATTTCATGACGTATATGCGGCGGCGGCGGCGGCGTCGCAGTTCCCCAAAATGCCTGTACGCAATCGAAACAATGGACCAATTGCGATTGCTGCTCCCTTCTCTCCCCTCTCCCTCTCTCACCCCTCCGCGAAGCCTACAATTTCCATTTAACGCAGTTGTCTGTAAGCCTGAATGTAATTCGGCGGCCGCGCGTGATTAGGTTTCAGCTGTACCAGCGTTTCCAAGCGGATTTCGTCGTCTGGCCCGGCCCGGCCCGTTCGTTAATACAGGAGCTGCCACTTCGCGCCTGTAATTATGCCTGTGAAAACGAAAAATGGAATTCGCACACGTTGGAAACAGAGTCGTTCGTTTTATCGCCAAACCAGAAACGATGTGTACCCCGTGACTGTTTGCGTGCACCGGTAAATCCCTTTAGCTGATGAATGAGCAACTGATTTTTTTTTTGGTTTTTTCGCCGATCTAGCGGTGCTTCAACGGTGGAAAAACAGGTTGAGGGGGGAACGTTGCGGTCGCAGAATTGAGTTTCACTGCGATTCGCGGGGAAAAATATATTTCGATACAGGGGTTATTCGGGATTTCGTAATTTTCTGAAGATTTGTAGCGAAAATAATGTACTGTGTGTAACAAAAGTTCGTGGACTCGGATTGCAAAAATGTTCGATTTACTTACTGACGTTGCCTTTTCTTTATTTTAAACGTTTTGGACATTTGACGTCATTTAGCAGGATTAATAACTTACGACGGTATGTGCTTTCCTTTCAAGAGGGCATATACCTGAAAATTTCCAAATTTTCGATTTTTCAATCTTGAACACTCTGAAGCTTGTTAATTTCTTTAAATCCAAAACTAAAAACGAAAAATTCTCCATCGCAACAATTATTAAATCACTTTAAACCGAAAATAAAAAATCCTCTATCACGATAATTATTAAACTCAGAATCCACAAACTTTTGTCACACATCTTTTGAAGCCTCCAAAATATTTTCACAATTTCGAAAATTCACAGTGAGGCGTTAACAAGACAATGTAATTACATTTCTTCGGTAATACGAGTAACGGATAAACGTTGAACTCGCTCCATAGTTACAAAAGATAAATTAATTCTTATTGAAAACGTTCTAAGTATCAATCGACTTACGAACGAAAGTCGATTCCCAAAATTGAACCGTGGAGAACAAACGGCAATGCCGGACTAAATGAAAACGGCATAAAGATTCGATCCGTTCTTTACGGCGGCAAGAGGACAAAACGTTTATTGCATCGAGGGAGGGCAAGTTATCGGCGGTGAAACAAGTACCCCTAGCGGAAAATTCGATTATCGAAAGAGAGCACTGTATCGAATTCTCCATTCGCCACCGTTGAATACGTTACAAGCCCGATACAGTCGGGTACGCGAAAATTCGGCTTAAAATGTCACCTAGGTTGACTGGTCCGTTGCAACGCTAGTCTGCGTATTGAAAACGACCTCCATCCGAACGGGAATATTTACCTCTGGCCCTTACCAGCTTTGGAAGCACGGCTTATGCAAGATCAGGTTAGACTTCAACGTGGATATTACCGCTGAATACCACGTGAAATCTGTTTGAAAATAGAAGTCACTCGGTTTTCATTCAAGTTCGAAGAATCCCCACGGTCCAATTGAAAAGCTGCAAGATATATGGTATCGTTAACGGGGAACGGAGCTAGTTTCACGAAAATTAAACGCGTGAATGTGAAAACTCGCCTTAAAAACAGTCACGAGTGAAGAAACGTGCGCTAGTTCTTTACCGAAAAAAAAAAAGAAGAAGAAAAAAGTGACAATTTCGAATGAAAAGGACACCGACTGTTGCGCTGTTTTAATGCAACGAAACCAAGTTCTAAACGAAAGTGTAAACGTCGGCCATTTTTGGTAGCGCGACGGCGACGTTCATTTTATGCAGTCTTCCGTGTTCAAGACACGGAAACGACTAACGCTGCGAACTTTCTGCACGGACTCGCTAATTAATACGATTAAATATTCATGCTAGTAGATATCGACGAAGTTCGTTGAACTTGCGGCTGACAACGGGACGTTCCGCGACAGAGTTGCGCATTAAAGCGGCGAAA
>NW_017100174.1:4158030-4167477 GCF_001263275.1 Habropoda laboriosa
CAAGATCGTACCGACGAAAAAGAAAAGACCAAGTGGAATTTTTTATGCGCCTACTGCGCGAAGAATTCAGCCGTAAAGAGTCTCGGGTTAATTCATTTGAATTTTCTATATCGACGAAGCGTGGAAAAGGAGGAAGACTATCTCTATACGGTCGTTAAAACGTGACGACAGAATTGTGACGGTTCGATAATTTTCAACGAAAAATTCACGGAAGGAGAAAATGTACGTTTCGACGTGGATGGCGCGTGAAATGCACAATTTGAACAATCAGTTTGCGGAATAATAGCGTAAATCGACGGAGCATTTACCGCGCGCGCGTGTCGCTTCGTTACGTTAATTCGAGTAGTCGCGCGGTGAATTCGAGCCTTTTCACAAAACAATGGCAAGATGCGCTCTCTATCAAATGTCAGTTTCATTACCGTATTGAAATTTATTAACACGGTGGAAATACGACACGTTATATCGTCTCGTTTCGGGGGAAATAAGTAGCTCTCGCGTGTTTCGTTCCTAGTGCCAAAACCGTAAATTCACAAAGCATGTTATATAAATGTATAATGCACGTATAAAGATGTGACAATCTTTCAAAAAGATTATATATATGTTTGAATAAAAATCACACAAAAAATTAAATCCTTAGCTTTTTCCTTCGAAACTGGTTAAATAAAATTGTTCACCGAAATAAAAAACATTGTGAACAAATAGACAGATAAATGCTAATGAACAGTAATGAAAATTCTCTTTGCTTTAGACGAAAAACCAGGAAACCCGTACATGCAGTAAAGAACAAAACTGTTATCACGAACGAGACTTCTAAGCGAACTTCGTGAAACAACGTTACCTCACCCTTTGCAAATTAGCAAGCTTCCTAACCGCGAATATTTCCGCGCGTTTTTTCCAAAGACACGCGTTTCCCCGTTCTTCGAGCAGTCGCGTGATACAGCCAACCGACGAAAACAGCGCGTTTCGCCATTCCGAGTGGTACAATTTCCATTTCCCGGGTGGGATCCGTGCAAATTGGAGCGGTTTGTTTGAATCGTCAAAAATGGCCGTGAATCGAGCGCGATAACCGTAAGGTGTAAGGGGCGCGAAGTCGAACGACGACGAAACGGGAGAAAAAGAGCGGAGAGACGAGTTGCGCGCCATCCACAGGGGTTGGATCTATCCCGTTCGAGTATGCCATCGAGGTTCCGCGTGGCTTTTCCAGAGAGGGGAACAGCGGAACGGTGGCGGAAAAGAGTTTGAAATGGAGCGAGCCGTGACTGAAGCAGAGCTCAGCTGTCGCGCGCAGCCCGTCCGTGGAGAATCCTACACCGTACAGTCGTCGTTAAAAGTTTCCACCGTACACATCCTTTCTCCGGGGCTCCACTAATTACGCCTGTGAAAGTTTAATTACAGCGAACGGTCGGGTCCGAGGCGACGCGAAGTTTTACGCCTGTAACCGGTCAGGGATTTCTAGATACGAATAATGATCCGTTGGTATAATTCGGTGACGCGAAACGGCCAGCGGAGGACTTTGGAAAAGAGGACGAGGAGGAACTTTCGTTGCTACACTCGGCGGGAAAGTATGAATTTTAAACGAATTCTCGATCTGGAGCGTTATTCTTCTTGGAAGAATTTCTTGTTCCGCTGCTTCTTCAGAGAGTATTTTTCTTGCACTTCTTGTTAGCACGTTTCGCGCGTGTATCTCGCTTAGCTGCCACAGACGAAAAATTGCACTTTAGAAAAATTGTTATATACTTGGGATTTTTGTATGGAATTTTAACGCAGCTGTGATATTTTTACCAGCAGCGTTTACTGTAATTTGGAAATAAAGGAGATCAAGGTTTACAAAGATTTGTAGTTTACATTTTATTATAAAGAATTGTAATAAAAATGTTCCTCTTCGTTAGATGTTAGGTATCTTCCTTTGGTCGTTACAATGCGAAACGCGCGGCATCGAAACGCCGGAATTTTTATACAACCCTTGGTCTCACCACCGCAGGACGCTTAGGACTTTCCGCCCCGCGTATGTAATCCGTGCCGCTGGGTTCCTTATACTGCGTTTTGATGGTGGTGAGGGGAAGGGTAGGAGAAGACGAAGGTTAATAAAGCCGTACTCTGCACACTTTCAAACCTCGTTTTAATTAGACGCGGAACGCGTGAACATTAATTGCTAGCTCAAGTAAAAGCGATGAATACAATGAACTAAAGTAACGGTGTGAGGCGAACGATTGAGCAGCACGACGTTCTGCCGATCGTCGTTTTCGACTGTCCTGTTTCCGCCGGTCTTTCGGGTTATATGCAAAAGCGCGGGCGGAAAAGCGCGCGTAACAAAAAAGGCGCCAACTTTCTGGTGAAAGTTGGCTGGTCAGGAAAAACCCTGACCCGTGCGAATCTGGCTACCAGATGCGAGAACTGACCATAGCCAGACTCGCACGGCCTTGGCGGAGGGCATACAGAAGTCATTGGCGCAGCTACAGAGGTTACCGGCGATTTCGCGTATCGCTGCTTAGGTGTAGGTTTAACTGGTTGGATGAAATTGGTTGGAGGTTGTTTATAGGGGGACAAGATGAACGGAACGAATTCTAGTGCCCTCCCTTTTCCTGTTTAAACACGGATCGGTGTCGATGCTTCGAACATCGGCGATTTATATACGGACTACGTTTAAGGCGGGTCCTTTGGTGATGTACGTGTAACTACACATATATGTGAATCAGATTTTTTATTACCATTCTGCAATGACATGGTGAAAATGTCAAGTCACCTTGGAATATTTCATTTTATGATAATGAGAATTATTTAAAAAATTCTGGATTCCTCAATGTTCCTTAGCATGGGAATTACTCGAGCAGTAAGTCAAAAGGTACAGTCAGAGGAAGCGATGTAGTGAAGTCATGAAATCGAGCTGGAGTCGAAATAGAAGCTTGAGTGTTGCTCTGAGTACAGATACTTCAACCTATGTCGCTGTTTAATACTTTAATTTAGCTGAGTATATCGGTTCCACCAACTGTACACAACAGTGTGCAGAAGTGATTCATTAGGAAAATAGGAGTGTACTTTTATGTATTATTCGAGTATGATAGGTGTGATAGGAAGATCAAAGTATCAAAAATTCAATACCGCCATTTTCTATTTAAATATTCTATTGCAACTTTTTCACCTGAATTTAAAATTCTACTAAAATACCAATTGCTATACATTAATACCTTAAAACTAGTACTTAGTATCTTAGCACATTAATACTTTGACATACAACCTCGCAATATCTGTTCCACCGACTATACCATCCCCTCCGTCTACTAAAAATTTCACGTCTAACAACTATCATAGGTCGCCAACGACCCACGTTTCACGGAACGCATTAATTCCAAGCCCCCAATCCCCTCAGCAACATTACCACGTTACAGACACAACAATCTTACCATAGCTCCAACAAAACACACCTACGCGTAATCCAACGTTACACGTACAACACACCTCCATACCATCTCCCTACATTCTTTTTCTCCCTCGTTCCACGGCACTTCCATCCCCTATCCCGATTCCCCGTGACTTCTTCTCTCTACTCAATTCCCTGATCTGTCTGCCGAGGTAATTCCTCGCACGCAAAGTGCTCTCGTTTCGCCAGGTCGGGCTTTTCATTTGCCAGATCGTGCACGCATGCTCTGCGCGCATTGTTTTCCCGCTCGCGGTGCGCAGCACTCTTTTGTGATTCCCCGACCGCCGCCACCCCTTTCTCGCACTGCATTCATCCCCGTGGCGCGCACGCATCCCTACTCGGTTGTGTGCGCTGCGGCTTAATCAGTCCTTCATCATCGCCGTCGTAACCAGGCCGGCCGATCAAAGAGCATCCACGCCGACAATAGCTACACCTTGCAAAAATACGCGTTTCGCATCCCGCATGGACCGCTGTCTTCCACGCTGCACTAGTCATCCCTCCACTTCTCTCTCTCTCTCTCTCTCTCTCTTTCACTCCCACTTTTTCTCTCGATTCTAGTCTCTCTCGCGAAGGATTGAAGTCTCTGGAATCAGTCCCTCTTTTTTGCTTTTTTCTTTTTTTGTTGCTTTTCGCGCTGGTGGCGCGGTATTGTGGTCCGGTGGTATTGCGTTTCGATGCTTTTTCTGTCGGGGTGATGCTCGCGGAGCATGAAGGGTGTACAAAGGGTGTTGAAAATTGTGGAACATGGTGTGAGTAGAACGGGGATAATGATATAGAAATGCACCATGTGAAATTATATAATTGGTGCGATATAATTTAATCACGGGTAGGAAGGAGAACGTGAAAAATGTCATTTTCCTGCTTTTATTTTTATCTCCGTGGAAATTGATATTATTTATGATAAAATGAAAGCTTCGAGATTGTTACTATTTTGTAACTTTTTTTGTACGTTTAACGATTGAGTTTTACGAAGAAGGTAAATTGTCTCTGTGCCTTCGTGAAAGTTAATTCACGGACATGTGCCACGGTGAATCCTCTTTTCTATTATATTTTCATAGGTATTACACGCCCGTCTAAATGCCTCCGCTCTTCTTTTTCCCCGCCGAAATAACCTGCGAAACGTATGAAAAGCGTAATGAGATATTCGGACATCCTTGAATATGCAAAAATTTTCCTCGCTGTACGGCCAATTGTACTTGGAAAATAATTTTCCGCAAATTCTTTTTTATATACCTAGTTCACACTATGCCCGTTCTTTTCTCTCTGACAATGTATTATTAGTAGACGTGTGTAAGTGTATTTTCCAACGATAGTATCTCAGGAACGTCTCGGAATATTAAAGAAGACATTTAAAAATCCTCGTTCAAAATTTACAACTCCAATTGCCTGAAATTCCTTGAAACGATATTTCAGACATAAAAGAACACCGAATAATGCATTACGTAATAATTAAAGGTGAATGAACAACATTTAAATGCTTAGAAAAGAAAATGAACAATGAGAGAGGAATGTAAAAAGCCTTTTGTTTCGAGACATTCATTGTTTTGCAAAAAAAAAAAGAAGACGGTTCCTCAGCTATTCATCTTTTAACCATCCAGCTCACTCAGTCTCTGAACCTCCACAAAAACCAGATAACCATCAACCTTTATTACACCTTACGCTACCAGTGCAAAAAACGCCAGCAAAAAAGAAAGGATCGCGGTATCTCTTTGTCATCTCTATAACCGACGTTACAGTGTTAGCAGGGGAGCCTTCCAAAAACCGCTGCCTGATAAAAGATGCAACACTGATAATCGCCGTGAGGCGACTTAACATCGCGTTTCAGATAGATTGACAGAAATTAAATACCACTGTCTTTTTCCTCCCTAATAATTTCAAGTCACGCTTCTATTTTCCCCCAGCAACACAATTTTTCACAAAAAGAAAATCGTTCATGCAGTCTACCATTAGAAAACTCAATTTGCTACTGATGATTCGTAATTGTCACAAATTCCGCTATTATGAGCAGAAACGGAACGTCAGATTATTCCGCGAACATTTTAAGAAATTCTCAGACCAACTCAAAATATTCACAGTGACAGGGGCAGTGCCCAATTTCGCCTAATTTCGTTCACACTGAAGTACGAAATTTTCTCTGCCGCAGCGAATATTTCACATTGATCTTCGTGAGATTCAGTGTCTTCCTATCGAATTTCCTCTTCACGAATTTAAAGCGACAGCGAAGAAAACGCCTCGAAGAGCGAAAAAAATCGCTATAATACAACTTCGCAGTTTTAGCGAACATTTTTTCGCGTCGGTGTGAACTCACGCATACGCCGCCACGAATTCGCTGTCGCTACGAATATTTCGCGTTGATCCGAGGGTTCCTTTACGCTGCTACAGCAACAGCGTCGCGACGCTAGGCACCGAAAAACATCCCCTCTCGTTCAGTCACCGTCGATATACCGCAACCGTTTAATACGAAACGTTGTTCTTTGGCTGGCGACGCCTAATTAGGATCTTCTACCTTTACGCACTCCTTTCCACTTTCCCGCGTTCTCTTCGCCACGATCCTCCCTCTCTCTCCTCCTCCTCCTGGAACAAAGAACCGCGAAAGAAAGACGGTCGATCCATAAATTACGAAAACGCGGCGAACACGACTTGCTCACTCCTGTTTACAGCAATAATATACGTTTAATTGCGACGTGAACGTCACAGCCAGCCGCTGGAATAATAATTACGCCTGCAGCCTGGCCTCCACTCTGTTCCCCGTGCATGTGCGCGCCGCTCGAGGAACGAACGGAAAGAAGGCGATACGCGAATGCGAACGACACGTTCAACGAACGCACCGTGAAATTATTTCAGAGCTAGACTGCTGCTTGTGTTCACACGAGCGAGGATGCGCCAGCTGGAATTCTTTGGTCCAATTAGGGGGAGTCGCGACGTGTCTATTTAACCGCGGCGGATTCAGTTCGTGCGCGGTTTCAAAAAGATCTGAAAATTTCCTGGTTTTAACGTGTCACGTGAATGTCTCTTCTCGAATAGGGGCGATATTGAATGTGACGTGGGACGCGGTGGTGGTGTCTATGGTAGCGTTGGATTAAGGCTCGCGATATCTGCCGTGGAAATTACGTAAATCGTCTTTTCAACCGAGTTAGCGACTCTCTTCTGTAATTTGTTTCGGGGGGAAACAGTGTGTATTTGTATTGAAAGTTGCCGGGTTAGCGTGTAATGGAATTGTAACACGATGGTACCAAATTGAAATTCATATTTTGAGTGTAATATATTTTATACTTGATCCAAGTTAAAAAATGTAATTCATTTTTTTGTTGGTTTTTAAGAGATGGTAATATTGCAAGGAATTAACGTAAGGTTAGGTTACCTTGCCTTGCAATAACGTGTCACACTCGTGGTGCAGATTATGGTTAAAATGTTGAACATGAAGTATCACATTTGGAATAAATTTGAATTCTAACTGGAACTTCAACTTCAGTTTATGCTTGAAGCTGGCCGAACACAAATTACATATCGTATCTTCACTTCGTGTCATTTAACAGGGTGTCAAAACTGTAAATATCTAAAGCAAACATAGTAATCATGAAAAAATCGTAAGGCAAGGAACACAAAAAAATGTTGCACTTCATTTTACAAAAATAACAATTCTTCGTTGTAAAAATAAGCAACTAAGCAAAACATCTGGCGTGAAACTCTTTGCCCAACTTTTGAATGGACCTATAGATTACATCCCCCAGAGGAAGCAAGTTTCTAGCAGAGTTCTATCACTTCCCCCGTTGCGTGATGTTAGTCTTTCATTAGCGCTCTTAATATTCCGAGGTGTAAACAGTGGCTCTAACCGTAGCTCGCGTGTCGTGGGAAACGCAGCTGTGAAATCCAATGAAAAAGTTTCGCGGTTGAATAAACGGTGACTGCGGCACCAAATATTCGATCGAAAAAAAGAAAAGTAAGAAAAATACACGTTGAAGGAATTTCAGCGATGAGAAACACAAACTCGTGAACCAACGAAATTTCTCTCGTCGCCAGTCAGGTGCTGTTCGTTTTTAAATACGTCATCTAACGAATAATTTCGTCTTTTATTTCACGTTTAAGAAATTGGCAAAAATTGTAATTAACAAAAATTCAGAAAATAGGCAATTTAGAGATTCGCAAAAAATTAATAAAAATAAACCACGCGAGAAAAGTTGAAATTTTAAAATACTGCTATAACCATGCCTGTCCAACTTTATCGAAAATTACTCGGAAAACAAAAATCACTTACCTAGTGACCCGCGGTGAATAAGTGGCCATTTAATGGCTAGAAGCAGCGTAATCACGAATAGGCTAGAAGCAGCGCAGCTCTCCCTCTCGATCGCACGCGAACCAATCGAACTTAATCGTGCATTATCGCTGACAAATTACTGCATATTATGCACCACCTATCCACCGACACGACTCCGTGACGATTGTTACGTGTACGCGAATACTACATCGTGCATTAATAATTCGCTCGGAGTGATACAGATAGAGAGAGAACGAGCACGATATTCGAGTCTTTTGGCCTGCACACCATTGGGAAATTCGCTCCGCTGATTAACTGCGCCTCGCTGTTTCGAAACCGCGGGACGTATTTGCACGGGACAGGTAGAGAAATAGGGAGGAAAGGAGGCGAGAGAAATCGCCGAGCCGGAGAGAATCGGTTCGAAACGAGAGGATAGACTTGTAAACAGTCTCCTTTTGAGAATTGAATCGATCGTACGAACAGGATCCTTTACATACATCGTTCGCCTTCGGTTTCCTATTGATTGTAATTGGTAACGCCAGGCGACAATACGCATTTCCGAACTTTTTTTTTTCCACTATCTTTGATAGCGAATCCTGCAAGATTAAGTATGTCCTCCCTTTCTCGTTCCGAAACGACGCAACAGAGGGTATCAGAAACGCGAGATTGCACGTGTACAAAGTGAATGCAACACGTCTTTTGTGCGAATAACTGCAAAAAATCTTATTTAATCCTGTCCCGTCGAGAAACTCCTTTGATATCGACGTCTTTGAAGTGTTTAAGGTGGTAAAAGAGGTATTTACAAAGCACCTTTTTATTTTGTAAGATGAAGTACGATTTTGATTCAATTCTTCGTTCCAGCGAAATTGTAACTTAATTACTTTTGATCGATCGTTTCTTATGGACAGAATTTTTTAAGTCGAGTGAATTTTTCTGAGTAATTCTTGAATTATTGAGACATCGCTTGAACGATTCTACGGTTCGAAGAAATGCTCCATAAACTACCCTTCCTCAGATCTAAATTGTATAGGAAATATTGTATAGCCTTGTGTAAGACTGTCTCGTTCCGTCCATTAAGGACCCATATCATTGTTTTACTAATGCAAATAGCTGCTCTCCCTCGCAAGGGGTGAAGACTGTAAACAGCCCCTTAAATCCTACGACTTAGAGCTTATAATTTCACGACCCATTAAAATAACATTCCTCCCTAATGTACACTGTCTCGACATACGAAAACAATACCTCGTTGACAATTATTCACGTACACACTACCTTCACGTGAAATTTCAAAACAAGAATCTGAAATTTTTACCTTAATTTCAACGTTGAAAAAAAATAACAAAAGCCATTCGATCGCGAGATATAAGCCAACAGGTGCTCGGTCCTCGAATCGTCAACTTTTTCCCCCCCGGCGAAAAAGGAAGATCGAAAGGAAAGAAGCGGAGGAGAACCAGGCAGAGAACGGTCTGAAGGATTGTTCATCTGTGCGAGGAAAAAAAGTACTCGGTGCAAAAGTTCGTCCATGTTCGAAGATCGAGCACGGCCTGTTGATCGAGCAAAAAGGCGGGCCGATCCCCGGCCGCTCGGGGATGATGGAGCGCGAACCAGAGGATTAAAGTCTCGATATCAGTGGGAAGTATGTTTTAAAGGGAGGCGAAGTGAAATACACCGACAGCGGCGAAGTAGAAGTGGAAAAGTTGTGGCAAGGCGCGGCTGGATTACCGCGACGAAATCGAACGATACAACTCCCCGGGGACAGCGCGACGTGGCGAGC
>NW_017100174.1:4167504-4184160 GCF_001263275.1 Habropoda laboriosa
AAAAATAGAAGAAAAAAGAAATAGTAAAAGAGAAGAAAAGCAAGAAGAAGAGGCAGACAATTTTTGCCTGATTAAATGACGCGACGATAACCTCCGATATCACCGGAGCCCCAGATTCGAAACGATTAATCGCGTTAATTAAATGCATCCATTAACGCCTCCCTGGTCTCGTAATGTCGAGAAGAGGGGTTACGTGTATCCGGAACCGAACACGCGGGAAATTTGTAATCCGAAAGTAGTTAATTAACACGAAATAAAAAATTAATTGGAACGAATTGGAGATCGACAAGCTAATTAAGCAGGTTCGTCGACCCGGTTGCTTCGCCATTTATCCGCCGGTGTAATTGATACGAAATCCGATCGATTAAAATGATTAGCGGGCCCGCGAAAAAGGAAGCGGCGATCTCTGGAAATTTTCAAGTAATTGGAAATCGCGGAGTCCGTTTTCGCGACCGATTCCACGGGGATAAAGGAGAAGGGCCGTGCGTCGGGTGGAAACGGTCTGAAACAGGGAGAACGTTGGAGAATTAACGAAATTACAAAAAAAAAAAAAAAAGAAGAGAGAGAAATCTTGTTCGTTATATGATTTAATTACGCGAAGGTGTACTACACACGCGAGACGTTTAAGGCCCTCTCGAGAATCCAATTTTCTATGCAGCTAGCCTCGCTGTGTACACATGCACGCATCAATTTCAGAATGCTCGTTAAAGAGGGGGCGAGTCACATGGTTGAGAAACGAAGTTTAATTGAAACGAAGGAAAAGGCAGGGAAACGCAGACTCCGCTCGTTCCCGCGGCTTCAGAAAGTCGACACCTGGTGAAAATTTCCTCTCGCCGCTAATGACACGTAATTACAAGCTGGCGGGTGTAAAAATGATCGCGCCGGAAACCTTGTTTGGCGGCATCGATCGTTCGAAGAGAAGAGGCCACCATCCTCCTCCCCCTTTATATGTTCGTTCGGTTGGCGAGTCTCGTGCCATCCGCGAGTTCACGAGGAACTGCTCGTTACACGAACGAGCAACTTCCATTTCCAAAAACTTCCCAGCCGTCGATCCTACCTGATTCAATGATTAACCCTCCGCGATACCCTCGCGTGCCTCGCCTCAATAGGGAAACCGAAGGGGCGCAGCCACGATTCCACTTTCCCCTCTTCTTGCTCTCTTTGCCTATCTATTTCGCGCTGATTAATACCTTAATTGCGCATGGGACTTCTACGGCGAAATTTCGGAACGATTTGATGGAGGACTATTGATTTTTCAGGGTGATTAGAAGTAAACGACGTGATTCACTCTTTCTATTCTGGGAAATTTTCTTTCTGTTGTTTTCTTTGTTACACGTGTTCAGTAATTTTGTTTAGGCAATCATTTGCATTGTCAGAGTTCTTATCTATATTGACAGTACGATTCGTGAGTAAAAGACATTACCCAAGAAAATTAACCTCGAGGGATCCCGTAAAGTCGCCGGCTATTAGTTTCACAACATTATGATACTTAATCACTATCGAAGACAGTGTACCTACGAGGAAGACATAATCGTACATAATCGTTTTATGATAACGAGATAATTGCTGTGGCTCTCACATTCTATTAAATTGAAGTATAAATTAGATGATCCATATAGATCATAGACACAATATATACGCACTGTGGTATGAAATTTATTTAAAATCTCACTTTATTGTTGTGAGGTCGAATTACAGATAAATCGAAAGCGATTATGCCTCGAAGACGGTCGGTGAAAAGGCGCAAATTTGACTCGGCTAGATCTCCCAAAGGAGGGGGGAGGAGATAAGTTGGTGGAATAGATAAGAGTGAGAGAGGAGGGAAGAGAAACTATCGTCTGTAACCCGCGAAGGAGACGTCCGTTGTCTCTATGAAGGTATTCTGGAGAATTGGATGCAACCTAAAGGTGTCGCTATGATCCGCGAAGGAGCGTCTGCCTCTAGGAGGTGGATGGGTAAAGATGGTGAGGGTAGAGACAGGACAGGAAACCTGGTCCTGGAGTCTTCGTTCGCTCCGTACTGACTTTTGCAAGAACAAGGAGTGTCGTCTATAATCCGCGAAGGAGACGTCTGCTCGGTGTATGCTAGAGTAGTCTTAATCGGCTTTCCGCAAGAACTGACTTTTCCGGTCAAAGGGTCATCTTTTACATGTTTTGGGGAAGCTTGACTCGACCAATCAGGGCGGGTCGGGGCGCGCGGCCGTCGGTCCGCTACCTGAGGCCACGGGGGGTCGAGCGAGTACGCAGCTCGTACTCGGTATGGCAGAATTAAAAAAAAAAACAGTTACTCTACAACACAAAATATATGAAAAAAAAAATATTGTTCTCCCACGGTATTCGTTTCTCGCTGATTTTCCGTCTCATTCGACCGCCATTGCGTTTCGTCCGCCTCTTTCAACGAACCTCCGCGTTCCATAGAACGGCGACGAAACGGCCAAGAAGCAACGACATTTTTACGGCGAGCAGCGTCAAATGGAAAACTAATTACGAGTTTTCGCCGCGTGCACGAGGCATGTACGCGCAAGGGGACGCGTCGCGTAAAAAGTTATCTGTGTCACACGCGCGAAGATGGAAAACGAGCCACGGTAAGGTGCTCCCGCTTAAGCGCCGCTTTATTTTTTAAAGTTCCCGAGTACCGTATGAACTTCGTTAAAATTTAACGCAATTACACCCCTGTTCTATTGTCCCGCGTATATTGCGAGCGGAAAATAAATTGTGCGCTCTTATGGATGAATGGGATTTAATTCCGGATGAAATAACAATTGCGGTGTCGTTAAAAGTGTAACAGTAGATCGTTAACCTCGATGTAATATTCAAAATGAAATGTTTCTACAAAATTTTCTAGGACCTTTAATCATAATTGTGCATCGATTAACGCTACACTTAAACTTTTATACGACGCTGTATGTGTTATTTTGCTTGTTTTAGATTTCAGCGTTCCTGTTACCTTTTTATCTTAATTTTACTTTAAATATTCATATAGAAATACACCGCAACGTTATTAAAGGCAAGGTTATTTTGCCGCTCATATACGCGCTTATAACTCACCCCTATAGGCGTAATAACTTTTTTATTACTTCGAGTGCTTTGAGAGGACCAGTAGACCTATCTACCGTACATTTATGGAAAACATTACCTTTTTTCTTTTGTCAACTTTAAAACACCCCTTCTTAAACTCACAAACAGCAAACCTAACCTAAATAATAATTTGTTTGTCTCTCGAAGCTAAAATAGCGATAAAATTAGTGAAAAATTTGCAGTCAATTTTAAAAGATTCTATATTCCTCCTCGATTTCACAGACAACAAACCTTTCTAAAAAAAAATAATTTGCTTTCCAAGCCAAAATTGCGATGAAGTCATCGAACTTTAAAATATCTTATTTCCCTCTTCAATCTCAGACAGCTAACCTTTCTTAATAAATAATTTCTGTGTTTTTCCAAGCCAAAATAGGGAGAAAAATAGCGAAAATGTTGAAACTACACTTGAACACACAGTGGAACGTTTATTTGCTCGTATCACGAATTACACAGCCCCGATTTTCCACCATTTCCGTTCGTCCCGTTAATGAACATCCTCGCCGGGTGTGTTTCGATCGTTCGCCGCCATTATTCATCCAAATAAAGCGGCCGATTTGAATCGGTAGGGCAGAAAATCGCGTGCGTTGAATCTCGTACGAGAAAGACTACACGTCGACGCGACCAAGAACTCTTTGCATATCGCCGGATAGGGGAACTGGTATCGCGTCGCCATTATTCTCCGTTCTACTCCTGACGATTCGCGTTCACCTTTTATTGGATCGTTACCCGCGCGCGCGGAATGACAATGCAAGCGCGGACGAGCACTCGCCGATGGTGGGCCTGAGGCCACGCCGGATGTCACCATTTGTTCGAGCCGTCATTTTTCAGAACGTACCGTTCCTCGAATTTATTCTTCATCGGTTGACGAGCCGCAGCTCTGTCGGCCTATTGCTCGTTCCTCGTCGTTTCCGCGAGATTTTCACACCGTAAACCACGTCCAATGACCAGATTCGCCGAACCCTTTTTCTTTGACTCTTTTTTTTTATTTTTCCATTAGGTTGAACGAACTGAATTTAGAGTAAGGATTGATCTATATGTACAGATCGATTCGTAGGTGAGTGCTATGTACATGCATGCGGTGTGATCGAACGAGCATCGATCTACCGGAGGACCTTTAAGGTTAGATATGCTCGCCGTGTGTTTGGAATATGACGCGGAATGATGAACGAGGGACGGTACGAAGGAGAATGTGAAATGAGCGGAGATGAAGCTGGGACCTTAATGCATTTGACGGGGTGTGTTTTAAGGCGGAATTGTTCCAACAGTGACGTTGGATTATGGAATTCTCCCTTTTGCATTTGATTCGGAGTTTGCTGTCTTGAGATGGCTGTGTAACTTATCTGATAAGAAAAAGATAAGAAAAATATTTCAATTCTTCGAATTCACTTCAGAAAACAATCACTGAATCTCTCGTATTCATATGTAGAAATGAGAAATGCGTGTGAATGTTTATAGCTAGTGACTGAGTTTCGAGTGTTAGAGGCGCCAGAGAAGGATGGGTCCAATGGGATTAGGGTCCAAACGTTAGATTTGCTTGAGATTAGGGTGTGAAGGAGAAGTGCATGACACTCAAGATTATGGGTGAACATGACCAAATGTGTCCTAGGAATGCCTGCGTGGTTTGTCTGAATTAAGGGGGTAGGTTATTTGTAGGGATGAATCTAGAAGTCGGAAAATGGCCAAAACGCCAGAACGCGCGGCGTCGAAACGCCAAAGTTATAAATAATATTATTAACTATGGTTTGTTATTAACATCTTAAAATGAAAAAATTTGTAGATTTTACACTTTCAATTTCGGACTTTTTTTCATTGGTCGAAACACTGTGCTGCGTCCGGTCGCATGTGCACGCTCTCACATTTTTGGCTGGCATTTCGTCAATTTTCGGAATTTCAGAATCTGATTGGGCTTAAAATACGCGCAAAAGATGCAGCTATTGGAATATGCAAACATTCAAAAATCGAATTTTTGAAGATTTCAAAGGTAACCTACCCCCTTAAGCGAGAAGAATGATAAAATAGAAAAAATAGAGAATGTGCAGGTGAATACACATTACAAGAAATTCACGAAAGCATTAGTTACCATTTTAAGTCGTTGAGTAGAGTATTATAATATTATGTTATACTTTTATTTAGTATTACACAAATTTGAATAGCTTCGTTGAAAACCCTCATTTCTTACCACCTGATTTCGAAATCGCCTAATTTCTTGACCAATCCGCACACATTTCACTACATCCAACCCAAAGGACAATGAAACAGCGACAGAGCGATCCACTCGAAACGTTTTCCCCACGAACTGCACAGGTTACGTTAAATCCCTTTGCTCGATTAGGTGTCAATCGATTATGGTGACTTTCGACCGTCGGCAGGAGGGTTGATGTCGGGCTTAGACGAGTCGCAAAATCTCCCCGGACCTGTGTCGAAGTGGGTCGAGTCTCGAAAAGAGGGTGCTTGCCGATTTGACACGGCCAAAGGATGGTTAGAGTTGCAGAGAGAGAGAGAAAGATTTAGTCCGTGCTGGAGCAGAAACTATTCGTGTTCCGTTTCGAGGGAGAGGATAATTTAGGTCACGGGGCGAGCACAATAGCCGATCGTAGGTAGCTAAGCGTGAAATTCAATTGAATAGGTAAATTCGTAAAGGACAGCGGACCTTCGACGATACCGCGACTCTCTGTGTCCCTTTTCCGAACGGAAATGCGATGCATTCTATTAAGATAGCCGTGGACGGAAGTCCTCCCGCCTATTCGAATGGTCGTTGAACGGAGGACGCGTTGTTTCTAACCCTCGAATCACCTTCAAACGACCATTCTTTTACCAATAATTCCTTAGAAACGCAAGTGTATCTGCTAAAGAGGGAAAACGTGGAATATGTACTCGAGCTTTTACACTGCCATTCGTAAATACTAGGACACCCATTATATTCGTACAGAAACTATTGCGTGACTCAACCCTTAACTATAGACACCTATCTTTGAGACGCTTTTATTTATTAAATCATTGTGTTGTAGAAGTAAACCTATTATAACTATTTAATTTAATAATAATAATAATAATAATATGTTTGTTAAGGTCTCTCACAATATTTGATAAAAATTACAATTAATATTAAGATCATTTTTTGTCGAAGTGATGCACCACCTGTAAACGTTAAATCTTCCACAATTCTCCACACACATAATTGCGATAGTGAAATTGTTTTTGCACAAGTTCGCGATGCAACGCGATCTATTTTACTAAAGACGGCGCGTTAGTGAAGGTCGTAACTCTTCACTCCGATGTTTCGACACCGCGTATCGTACAGTGTTTTTTCCTTACGAACGTTTCCGGAGGTAAGGAATGATACTTGAGATGTGTCTTTTGGTTTTACTTGTCCTCGTGAAGTGTGTAATTTTGAACTCCTTATTTTGTGGTGGTGCGTAGGTATATATTGGGTCGGTGTATGTTCTGATTGGTTGGACGTTGAAGGTGGTGGAAAAGAAGGTCTCGAAAAATGCGGAGGTGTGATTGGATATTAGGAAACTAGTGGAAGGAGAACGTGAGGGTGAAGGTGGTGGGCAAAAGTTGAAATAATATGGGAAAAACCCGGAAAGGGGAAAGGAATAGGAAACATGACCAGGATGCGACGTGAACTGTTTTATGGTAGGGAAGGAATTTGTTAGGGGCTAGGAAGACGGCTGGAAAGGACTGTTTATTAGTTTATGATGTGTTACTGGCAGGTGGGCTGCGCGACCGGACAAGGACAATCGAACAGAAATGAAAATTCGGACTCGTCTCCGAGACAAGTGGTCTGCAATTAAAGGGTTAAATTACATTTCTTCGTCAGTAGCACGTATCAGCAGAAACATATGTAGAATCCAGGCAGAACAATTTCGTAACGATCGTTTTTCCATCACATTCGCTAAGTGTCCTAACACTTATGAACGGAAGTGTACATTCCGGTAGTTTCACGGGCTAACGAAATCCGTATATGTTTACCCGGCTGTACGGTCGCAATTAAAACGCGTTGCGAGCGAATTTCCCCTTGTTGATATCGTTTCTCGCTCATTTTGCCAAAGCAAAGAATACACATACGCGCGTTGTGTGTGCGTGTACGCAGTGAGAAATAAAAGAAAAAGTGCACCGAGTATCCGGTGAAATCAGTGAGAGATTAATTCTGCACGGCTGCTAAGCGAGCAACGCTAATAAACGATCTGCTATCCGATTAATCTTTAATCGCGTATACATAAATAACGATCACTCTAATATGCACATGTAAATAAGTCACGTTCACGAATGACCCACTTGAAAACCGATACACACGAAGCGAAAGCGTGCGTTCGTTCTCTATCGGCCGGATCGATAAAGGGGAATGCGAATATACGCGATACGTATGAGGCTTAAATCGTGTGTAGAACGAGCGGGGAAGATATGAAAAGTGCACCGGGCCGATTTGCGTGACCACGCATGATAATTGAAGCCAGACCATGAAATTGCACCGGCACACGGACGCGAGCTTTCCAGTTACGATGTCCTACGAATCGAAATCGGTCCCCCATACCCCTTAGCTAATTAAACGGCGTGTACGTGTTACAGAACATCATGTTTCGACTGTATTAACTTTATTAATCTTTTATCGGCACTGGCTGGTTTACGGCTCGTGCTGAATTTAACGTGCCGTTTAAATTACTCGATGAAATAAAATTGAAGAATTCTTGGAATAATGTTGCATTTAAAAAAGACAAGGCAAAGGGGTGTAGATAAATTTTTTAGTTAGATTAAAATGTATTAAAAAAATTCTGTTTCTTTACAAATATTATAAATTCAAAGGTACACGGTGTATTTTGTGCTGAAAATGTAATTTTATTTAGCAAGCAAGGTTTGTAATAAATAGCACGATAACGACAGAATTTAGCGGAGTGTTTGCAGAAAGAAAATAACGTTACTCTTAATATCGTTGTTAATATTACGTACTTACCACTTTCGATGAATAATTTACAGTATCCAGTTACACGACTAAGCCAGCCTCGTTTGTTTCGAAATTTCCACTTCGACTGAGGAAATGATGCGTAACAGTGGACAATTTAAATCCCCTGGAAAACGTGCGAGCGGGCCGAAAGCAGCTGAACCGGTCCCGTTAGATAAACGGAAACTGCTCCGCTTCTAGAGTTATATACAACAGACATTTAAGTAACACACACTTGCATGTACCGGTTGCACCTCGTAGATTCAACGTCCAGGACGCGTGAAAGTTCCTCCCTTTGCTTAATTTTATCACGCCCTTCGTCACCAAATCTATTCTTCCCGCGCAGCTGTAGACAACGCTGTCACTTAAACCACCCTCCCTGAAACTTCGTTAAAAATCACCGACAATATGACAAGCGAAACGTAACGGAACTACTATGGCTGCTTAGAACATACACGACTAATACTGTTTTGTTACATCAGATGCAGAAAACCATGAAAGGGGTTGATGGAAAAAAAGTTCCAGCGAGTTTATGGCGGAGCGGATGCAACAAAGCGTAATAACGACCTCGTAAAACGTATAATTACTCACTCGACTGACTAAACCGCGCATATATGCAGGGTGTACCGATGAAAATTAGTACCTGGAATATTTTTGAAGGTGTGCGATAAAAGATAAAGTTGCACCTTGAGAAAAATTATTCCTGGTGCAGGAATCTTAGAATTTCGTGCGAGTTTTTAGTGTGGAACGAGGTGTCTGGATAGAGGTGGAAAAGGAGAATGTTTGGGACAGTTGCAAAATCGAAAATTCGTCAGTTTACGCTATTTCTCTATCTCCGATAATTTTCGAGATAGACTAAATGTATTTACTACACCAACTTCGAGGGCGATTTTCACCCCTTCGGTGTGAACGATTGTCGATAAAAAAAAAAAATACGTGTGAAATATTTTTTCGGGTACTATAATACACCCAAGTTTCACCATTATCGGTGATTATCACTTCGGGACATTCCCTGGTGAGTGTACTTGAGAATATCGTTTGAACGAAGGCTGTGAGGCCATCCAAGGATTTCGGTGGACGTGACAATGTCTCCGAGGAATGTCGAGGAAAACGAGAAAGCAGTAATAGGGAGGGAGAAAATAAAATTCGAGAAAAAATGTGGAAAAGTTAGAGCGGTAAGTCACCGTGGAAAATAGATGAAAAACAGTGTGATTTTAAGGGATAACGCTATAGGCTTGGTTTCAATTAAATATTTCTAATCTCGATCGCGTAAACATATGAAAAATCTTGTCTTCTCCTTACGAACACTATTCCAGAGACGTTGAATTTTCTGACCGTTGTGAATCAACGCTTACGTTACGTACACGCGTTATTTCTCGTGGCATAACGCTCGTATTAACGGTGACAGGGCGCAAATTAATTGGAATCTGGCTAGACGTGAGCCACGTAGCCGGTGTACACTTGAGCGTGTACGCACGGAACATACGCGTATTTATAAGCGTGACAAGTAGGACAATGAAAGCACCGCGTTCTACGTGCTCTCCCGGTGAACCTCCACTCTGCGCTTGATTTATCTGACGCTGTTGCAACACCCTCGAGTCGGCCGGAAAGCACTCTCTTTACGCTTGATTTCATAAGCGTGAATGGCTCGCGAGAATTTCGGTACCAGGGGGACGGGTTAGCTAGGGGTTTGGGTTTCGGCCACGCGACAAATCTCGTTCATGCAGTCACTTCTGCTTTCGAGCTTGGGAAACATTGTGGATTGGTGTGGCGAATGTAGAACAGTGATTCATTCGCGTATCTCACGAAGATAGCAGGAATTCTGGATGTGCGATTAAGTTGGACAGAATATTAACAGCAATTTTTGTCGTTTTAATCAGTTGTTTTTTTCAGCGGTGAGAAATTGTGAGAGAAAATTACAAGGAAGTTAGGTTGATTTAACGAAAAAGGAACTTTCTATGGAGATGAGAAAGTTAATAATAACTTTTTCACTTTAGTTCATTAGTTTTGAGTAAATTATTCGAGAAAGATACTGTGCAGTCAGGTTGACCTAATGAAAAATTGATTTCTATAGAGATGTACTAAATCTAGGGAAAAAATGTAAATTAAATCAATACGTATCATCGTAACAAATGAAAAAATAGATATAACAAAAATACAATAACACAAAAGAAAGTATATAAATATCTTATCATTAAATCCCAGAAACCATAAAAAAAAATGCAAACAGCTGTTTCCATCTAAATTAAAGCACAAAAGTAATCAGTAATAACGAAACGATCGAAAATAAAATAAGCAGCAGGTAATTGCCGTCGTATCGCATTTCTCTTCCGTCGAGCAACTTCTAGCCAACACAACGCGGCATCGATTCCATTAACCGACAACAAAAGCTCGTCGCCTGTCTTGCTCTTGCAGCTAGGTATCCGTGAGGAGGCGGAATAATCGTTAAAAATACTTTCGCGATAAAAGGAGCGCGATGTTATTCGGACGAATTGGGGCTCGGCTGCTGCTTAGCCTCGTTTTCATTCATTCATCCTTATCGGGACAGTGTGCCAGTAGTAAACTCGAGGAACGACGATCCCTGGCTTCTTCCTTTCTGTTGCGCGCGCACCGCTCGCAGTTTACCCGTGTTCTTCCGTTTCGTAAAGACTGAAACGGGACGAGATATCTTTCGATCGTGATTTTTGGAATTAGCGTGCACATTTTTTTAAACCTTAATTTGTTCGAGAGATAGGGGGAAAAGACAATTGTGGGAGAAGAAATCGTTGGAAAAATTGATCTCTAAAATTGATGAGAAGTTTAAAGGGACACTTGGTGAGAATAAATTCATAAAGATGCTGCAGAAAAATCGCTTTTGGAAAATATGGTGGACAGATCTACCCTAAACTTTTCAAATCTGGATGCATTTGCAGTTAGGTGTGATCTGCACAAATAATTTTATCAGTTGATCGATGAATTTCAAGAATTCAGTAAAACACCCTTTAGACACACTTTTCTCCAAATTCAAATAAATTAAAATTGACTTAGTTTTACAAACTGAATTGAAATTTTCCTCTGCAAAAAGGCAGTTCTCAGCAACACCAAAGAATTTCTATCTTCGTATCAATTAATTGTCGAAATACGTTAATTTGCTATTGAACGAGAGACCTCGGGCAATTCGCTATCCGAACAAATTCATTTTCATTAAGTTGAAACCAATACCGCCGACTCGAAGTTGTCGCGGATTGCGTAAGGGAGATTTAGAACCTGGTGAAATTCAAGTTTGAATTGGAAACGGACAGAGACGTTACATAAGTAAACTACCTTTGCGACACTTTTTTCCTTTTGTTTTTGCATACTTCGTCTCGTGTCGTCTCGCGAAAGTTACCCTTAAATATCGCCTCTCTGTGAAAACTTGTACCGCGTGTCTCGCTCTCTCCGTCTCCAAAGGGGAGAGAAAAAAAATTGGATTCTTGACGGGGAACAAAGCGCGGCTAAATCTTGGGAAAGGGAGCACGGAAAAGGGTGGACGCGTACCTGGCCGAGATAGTATTAAAGCTGACGCACCGATGTTGAATGTCAATCGACCGGCTGCTTTGCATGCCGCGAGGCTAACTGCTCATGAAGCCACTCACTTCTCCGGAGGTTATCTACGATCCAAGGCCGACGACCTCTCGTGGTTGAAACATCGCCTAGATAAATGGAAAACGAATTACTCTCTCGATTAGTTTTTTTTTTTATTCGTGAAATGGATATTTTGGTAATAATAAATAGGTGCTGGATAAAATGTTTAAATAGTCGCTTCTATTTCTTTTTTACGTATGCACAATCTTTTAGCGAAGGTAGATTTTGAGAAAGATTTTGCTAAAGTGAAAAGTTTATAACATTAGGCAATCTTACTTAAAATATTTTAATGAGAAACCAAAAAAATTTTATTTGATGGCATAACAGCTTTATCGAAAACGTAGAACAATGATTTTCTTGATTTTTCAAAATTTTTTCAGCATCAACTTTTTGAAGGATATAACATATGCATATCGTATTGAAAATTAAAAGAAATTTTTTAAAAAGCTTCGTAGCAAGCAATATTTTAGTGGAACATTTGTTCGATCACATTTTTCACCTCCCGTAGGCAAACATATTTTTTGACACACTTTTTTGTACGTCCAAGTCCAATTTTTGTACTCTTCTAGGCTTCGAAAAATCTGAAAAAATTCTGAGATACTTATCAAACATGCAATAACATAGAAACAAGCATAAAATTCGTTTGGAAGAAATACCAGAATGAAATTTCGATCGAGTCATCATCGACACAGGTTTAGTACATAACAAACAAAAAAATATATAAGTTGATAAATGGGTGTCTACATTTATAAGCACACATTTCCACATATTCATATTCACAACGCTATCGTCCACTTTAATATTCTCGCAGCTATTATGACAGCGGTATCGTACATCGTCACGATCGTGTCCAATATACATACCTCACTATTTTCCGTTATCTGTACCGGTGTTTCGAGTAATAGACACACGCTTGTAACGCGAGGCGACGAAGAGACACCGGAAAACTTTGTGGCGTTCGCGAATCACAATAACCGTGACGTGTCACGAATGTCGGACGGTATAGAGCGTTCCCTTAACAGGAGTTTGACCATCAGCTACTGTCGGATTAGGATTCACACGTGCACAGTTCACGAACACTCGGTTATCTTACTGCCGCTAAAGTTTCCCTCGCATACTGACTGGTTACAGGAAATAGTAAAACCCCGCGCTATCTCTGATCTCAGGTAAATCTCACCTCGCGATATTATCAATGAGAATCCGGATCAACGATACCATAAAAAAAACTTAAGATCAAAGATTCTTGGCAAAAATTAATTTCCAAAACAAAAAGATATTCCCGTTACTTTGCTCTTCAAAATTAATTATAAAATTTGATTAATTAAATTTTTAATGTAGTAGGATTTTTGGAATGCAAGGATTTTCTTTGGTATCTGGGAGAAACAGACAAAAGTTTATTTATCTTTCGTCGATACATGTTAAATGTTTGGTACAGAATAATTTCGAACAAATCAATGCAGTGTTCGAGCTGTTGCTTTTGCTTTCGGGCGTCCGGCTTTAAGCAGCCGTACTCTCCCGTTACAATATTAACGAAACGGATAAAACGATTTATAACAATTACTGTGGGAAGGCGTCCGGTGAGCCTCCTGTACTCTACTCTCTGGAAGGCGTCCGATGAGCCTCCTGTACTCTACTCTCTGGAAGGCGCCCGGCGGATAGTCCAGCCGTTCTTTCCATTCCAGGAGCGACCCAGGTATAGCTCTCGTACTCTCTTATCACAATATTTAAGTGATACGCGTATGATCGGAGAGTCCACCCGAACTTCTCCCGGTAGGCGACCGGCGGATAGTCCACCCGCACTTCTCCTGGTAGGCGACCGGCGGATAGTCCACCCGCATTTCTCCTGGTTGGCGACCGGCGGATAGTCCAGCCGTTCTCTCCATACCACCGGAAGTACTAAGCAATCCTCTCCGAGCTCCCTCAGGCGTCCGGGTAACTTCCCACCACCAGAAGTACTAAGCTGTCCCTCTCCGAGCTTCCTCAGGCGTCCGGGTAACTTCCCCGTACTCTCCTCTCTGGAAGGCGTCTGGGTAACCTCCCTGTACTCTCCTCTCTGGAAGGCGTCCAGCGGATAGTCCAGCCGTTCTCTCCTCCAGAGAGTGACCCAGGTGTCAGTCCCCGTACTCTCCTCTGCTGTAAGGGCGTCCGAAAGCCACGCTCCGTACTCTCCCACTCTGAAGGCCGACCGATGGTTCTCCTCGTTCTCTCCCAGCAGAGTACAGCAAGACCGCGGCCGTGGTACTTATAGTTGACAATTATTTATCAACAAGACGCGTCGCTAAGTGGTTTCCCGCGTAAAACCGCGAGTCTCCCGCGTAAAACCGCGAGTCTACCCCTGATCGCAAGTTCCTCTTCCTCTCGCGAAATGGAAATTTTGTCGCCGTCTTCGTTGATGGTTGTTACAGTAATGAATTTAATTATTCGTTGAATTTTTCGTAAAATAATTTTTTATTATTTGTTCAGATGTGGATTAATTTCTTTGAAGAAGTGTCTTTGGGAATGTAACATATCCGACAAATCGTTTCAATTTTCTATTTTCCCTTGCACAAGAAATTACAGCCAATCAGCTAACTATGAAAGGAACGTCCAATAGGATTAAGCGTATGTTTAAGGCAAATGGATATCCAGCTTCGAACAGATTAGCAGTTGACAAAAAGCACTCGTATTGGCCGGCCAATTAGCTTCAGTGCAGCGTAATGGTAGAGAAACCGTATTTTTTGTTTATTAAGATCTTCGTTGAGTTACTGTCATAAGAAAGTATGAACATTGATGTCTGTATCTGTTAGATGAAACGAAACCAATTACGAGAGGATCAAAGAAATTTTATCTTGCGATAGTCTATTGCGATATAAACAAACGAAGTAATCGAATACTTTACATTTGAAGGAAATTATACCTTCAATCTCGAATAGAATATTCATTGGATGCTGAAATTTTCCTAGTACAATTATTTTAACGAACCAAATTATAATATAATATTCAGAATAACCATGATGCGAACGGTATACTAATGACACTTATTACGGACACCCTGGTAGGTGTACGATTAATGATCCGCATTAGTAAACAATCATCGCTACACCCTGTTACGCATCCGCTTGATGAACGTTAATAATGTTATTTAACTAGTCACGTGTAATAATGTGGAACGCTCACACTCACGTTTATCCATCCGTAGTAGAGCTTTAATGACAGAGCGCGGAACAAACGCGTCGAGAACGGATTCTGCACGCATAAACAATATTCCAATCGCCAATTCCCTTTAACCCCTTCGTATCCGTGGACGAGATGTCGTTCGTGCGGCCCTTTGGACGAGGTATTTCGCGTTCTAATGAAAAGACGTACGTGATATTTTGGAGGTGTTGCATGAACGATATTGGGTCGCGAGATATTTCATTCGAAGCGCCTTGGGTCGCGAATTATTTTGTTCGAAGCGCCTTGGGTCGCGAGATATCTCGTCCAAAGTGTCGCCAGATATTTCATCCAAAGCGCCTTGGGTCGCGAGATATCTCGTCCAAAGCGTCACTGGGACACGAGATATTTCGTCCAAAGCGCCTTGGGTCGCGAGATATCTCGTCCAAAGCGTCACTGGGACACGAGATATTTCGTCCAAAGCGACTTTGGGTCGCGAGATATCTCGTCCAAAGCGTCACTGGGTCGCGAGATATCTCGTCCAAAGTGTCGCCAGATATTTCATCCAAAGCGTCTTTGGGTCGCGAGATATTTCGTCCAAAGCGCCTTGGGTCGCGAATTATTTCATTCAAAGCGCCTTGGGTCGCGAGATATCTCGTCCAACGCGTCACTGGGACACGAGATATTTCGTCCAAAGCGACTTTGGGTCGCGAGATATCTCGTCCAAAGTGTCGCCAGATATTTCATCCAAAGCGTCTTTGGGTCGCGAGATATTTCGTCCAAAGCGCCTTGGGTCGCGAATTATTTCATTCAAAGCGCCTTGGGTCGCGAGATATCTCGTCCAAAGTGTCGCCAGATATTTCATCCAAAGCGTCTTTGGGACGCGAGATATTTCGTCCAAAGCGCCTTGGGTCGCGAATTATTTCGTCCAAAGCGCCTTGGGTCGCGAGATATCTCGTCCAAAGCGTCACTGGGACACGAGATATTTCGTCCAAAGCGACTTTGGGACGCGAGATATTTCGTCCAAAGCGCCTTTGGGTCCCGAGATATCTTATCCAAAGCGTCACTAGGTTGCGAGATATCTCGTCAGAGTATCACTGGGACGCGAGATATCTCGTCCAAAGCGTCTCTGGGTCGCGACATATCTCGTCCATAGATCCAAAGGGGTTACTATCCAAACTTCTTCGTCCAAAGCGCCTTTGGGTCCCGAGATATCTTATCCAAAGCGTCACTAGGTCGCGAGATATCTCGTCAGAGTATCACTGGGTCGCGAAATATCTCATTCAAAGCGTCTCTGGGTCGCGACATATCTCGTCCATAGATCCAAAGGGGTTACTATCCAAACTTCTCACCTTCCAAGCACTTTGTCTTAAAACTCAACACGATGCGGGTAAAAATGTAATGAAGAGCATCGAAAGGCTGGCAGCGAAGAAATTACCGGGCAGAAAATTCAAGATAATGCTGCAAGCGAATGAAGTCTTCGACGTCGATCGATTATCCACGGCGGAACTTCACGTGCAAGCCGTTCACAACGAAATAATTAAAATTGAAACGAGTCCAGCTTTGGCTTGGTTGTAATCATGCGATTTCATTAAAATCGAAGGATTAGATTTTAGCTGCCTCCTGTTTTTTTTTTTTCATTTTTTTTCTTTTTTACTCGCTCCTAATTAAGCTGCTGGCAATTTTTACGACCAGCTATTCCACCGACTGATGAAATTCATTACGTCGTCATTCAAAACGCAAGAGGCTGAAAGGGTGCACCGCGATGGTATATTGTATGTCGAGTGAAGCTAAAAACAACGGTGAAATTAAAAAATGGAAGGAGACAGGGGCAGGATGGAAAATTCAGTTTCCACTGTGGACAGTTATTTTATTATTGAGAGGGTAATTTAGCGCCCGTCT
>NW_017100174.1:4184283-4190157 GCF_001263275.1 Habropoda laboriosa
TTGGGGATTCCTGATTATATCAGTATTGAATAATAAATATTCACATTGAGAATTAAATTATAATCCTAAAGTATCGATCAACACGCAAAACTATCACACGCTGAAAATTTTACGAAATTTAAAAAAATTTGGTCACGCTCCAATTTCTATTCTCCTATTGTTCACGTTGTATTCGAGAGGCGTTGTAAGTTATTCACACGTGGTGTCAGAAAGGATACTAAAGTTCTAATTACCGGAACGACGGTAATTGACATACCTAAATGACATCATACATACGACCGCAAAACTAATTATACCTTCATCAACGCGAGATGTACATTTATCGTAATTGCTATTACCCAGGTGGTACGCCGACAGCTGTTTAATGTATTGAAAAATACGATATCATACGGTCGCCAGTTAACTACAAACTGCTAATTAAATAATATATTCTACGGTAGCGAAAGGAGAATTTCCGTGAACGCTATTTGATCGATAGGGAGTGTAACAGAACACCTTTACAACAGGATCGTGTTCATTTAGAATTACAGGTAACAGCCGACGTTATCGACCATAGACACAAATAAAATTTCATCGTTCGAGTCAATATGTACAGTTTTCAAACACAAACACAACACTGGGAGAACTTCAAATTCCATCTCATCGTGTTCAAATGTAACACGGACTTCGTGTAACATTCCCGACGACACGTTTGCGAAACTCGATGCGAAGATAGAACACGGAAAATTCACGAATGCAAACACATTTGGCAATAATGTGTGTTAATTTTCTATATTCCACGGAGAAAAATTGTTTGTTCATCGGAGAACACTGGCGTCCGTTTATCGAATACGAATGTTAATTAAAAGCAAATTAGTTTTAATAGCGACAATGCAACGCACGTGAAACGAAGAAATTATTTTCCAATAATTGAGACACGTATGTATGTATAGGTACTATCAAAACGCATTATCAATGATAATACCGCGCTTTAATTATAGATTCACCGCATTGTAACTGATTTAAAATATTTTTCAAGAACTGTTCGGCAGCTGATAAAATTACATTAGAATTTATTTAAAAAAGAAGTTTCATCAATATTTTTTAAAAATTCCTAAAGATTGTTTACATTTACCAATTTACCAGAAATTTCACCAGTATTTGCTACAAATTCGTGAAAATTGCTTACATTCAGCACTAAATAAAACAACTCAGAATTTACTTAAAAAAAAAAACGGCAGCCGTTGTTCCAAAATTGCTTCGAATTTTCACCAAAAATATTCAGATCACTTCACTTCGAGAGCGTTAAAATTATCCAAACGCAACACTAAAAATTAAGGAAGTTAAGGAAAAGAGGCTCCTCGCTACGCAGTCTCGAGTAGACCTCGAATTTTTCGAATCCTGCATAGACGATTTTGGATTCGTAAGATCCCTCACGGACGCCCGAGGACTTGCCTAGCAGTCGAGGTAAAATAACCAGCCGAACTTGTGAGATTCGATACCGACAACCACGAGCCCGTGGGATCCGATACCAGCGACCACAGACTCGTGGGATTCGATACGCCATCGGGATTCGCGGAATTTAGCCCCTATGATCCCCGTTCGCGAAAGTCAGCGCTGCTTATCTTCGAGATCTCCGCTGCTATTAGGATCCCAGGGACTTCGAAACACTTATGGTCTCAGCACCTCTGGATCCATTAGATCCTCGGGAATTCCGGTGCTCGCCGTATCTTTCGAATTCTCGGGATCTTCCGGGCAATGGAAAATCGTGAAACACGCAGCACGTGAAACTGTCAAATTGTCTAATTCAAATTACCGTCGGCGAAAATAACGACGGAGAGATCATTTTCGGTAACGCCAAGGTTTAACCGGGTCGATGAAAGGGTTAACAGCGAGAATTCTAGGTTTTTCGAGTGTTTCGATTACTTGGAATAATATTTTCAAAAGCGTATAATATATTCTAAGAATACCGGGAAGATGTTTCGCAGCTGTGGTAGGAATGCTTTTCAGCTTAAAGAGAACGCCCGAGAGCTTTTAAAAATATTACGCGGGCGTCGAGTGCCGTCAGCCGTTCAAAAGACGCAACTAAAACTAAACACCGTGACTTTAATGATCGCGGTATGCTTAGAGCGCTTGGGTTTACCGTCTTTTGAGTTGTTTCTGATCAAAATAATTTGATTTCGCGACGATAAAGCCGCGATGTGAAATTTAGTATCGCGACTTGGAATTTTCGTGACAAAAGTTGTGACATTTCTTCGTGAAATTCTAAATTAGAAATTAGAATTGTCTAAATTATTAACTATAAATCCTGAATTAAAATTTCTGAGCTGATAAAGGAAAGATGGAATGAAAAAGTAGCGCGTCCAGCGAGCAAGATACGAGAACAGATGTGAATCATTGCCGAGTCGTAAAAGGAAAATTTCCAAAACCGTTCCTCCTGCAAAAAAAGAAAAAAAAAAGTAGGAAATTAAGAAAATTGAAGAATCGTAAAATTTTTACGAGTTTCTTAAACGATGAAATTCATTCAAAACGATTATCTCCCTTTCTTTTCCTCCCCGATTTCACGAATGTAGAAGAAATTAAGAAGCTTACAGAGAAAAATTTCGAGGAAAGAAAGGAACGAGAGGGAGGCGATTAATTAACGTTTCTGGCTGCGAGGGGAAGAATACGAGAAAGGCTAGCGCCTTTAATAAGAGGACGAAAGGGTGGAGAACAGAGGCTGAAACGGGTATAAGACAAATTCCGATTGATTATTTGCCGGACAGTCCACGGGAGGCGGATAATTGAATTATGGTCGAGACAATTCTCGAATTCTGATAATGGGATGTGGTAATCGATCAATTTGATCGAACAAGGCAGGGGAAAAAAGGTGGAAACGGTATGAGAAAAATAAGGATCGTTATTTCTTCTTTTCGAAACTGTGTATATATTTATCCAGTTTGATTAATTGAAAATGATAGAAGATAAAAATGAATAGAATAGGATATGAATTAGAAATTGTCGTTTGTGATGATTGCCAATGGGAACATTTAATCGGTGTATATTTTACTATCAATTAATTATCGACGTTTCGTCGAAGATATTCCGCTCTAATTGGAGCAGTTCGGGGGTCTTTGTCGCGCGTCATTTGACAGCATCCGGTATGCCGTGGGCCATCGTTATCGCGAAAAACGAAGAAATTCCTGGACGTGCAATACTCCTAGATGAGCTATGTAATAAAGACATTCCGTCGAATGGCTGGAACGCAGATGCGGCTGTCATTTCCACCTTCAAATTAGTCTTGTTCCTTCCTTCACTCTTATGCCCCGAAGGATAACGTATTAAATGGACGGCGGAAAGTTGGTCTCGTGACAGTAATTAAACGTGGATCTCTCGTTTACCCCGCGATAAACTGCTACACAATCCTTGTCACCTCTCAAATTCTGCATTTTTGATAAACGTTAATGGAGGACTCGCGTGGAGGAAGAATTTCACGCGTTATTTCTTTTTTTTTATTATTATTAAAATTCTGGATTCGTGGAAATTCTGGAAATATGGATTTCTGAAGGATGGTAATATTTTGAACAATTTGAGGACGATAGGGTTACGAGTGAATCGATTCCAGTTTTCGAGATGTCAGAATTCTTCGTTCTTACTTTGAAATCTTACTAAGATTAGTAATAAAAGAAATTCTGAATAAATTAGCAGAAAGTATAAAAAAAAGAAAAATATGATTGAACACTTACCATTCTATTTCTTGAATATTTTATCACACAATGCAACGAACATGAGCAGCTCGTATCAATTGCCATTCTTCTTGCAAAAAATCACGTCTGTTTCGAAGTATATGAACTTTTCGACACTCCTGTAACGTGGACGTTTCGTAATAATCGACAAAGTTAATTAATAATTACAAGGGACAGGGAGTTCGACGTTGAAACACAAATATTCACGGTTCAAAGGCTCGCCCGGTGCCCCGAAGTAAGTAATCTTGATAAATAATAAAATGACAGGGGAACAGAGGAGTGAGAGAGGGAAACGTGGAGCGTCCCTTTAATTAATGACGGGGAATAATTAAAGAAACGCGGACGTGTCGTGTATCGCCTCGCTATTTAATTTTCGCCTTCATTAATCAACCAGCTAATTGCGCGCGAAGCAGTTTAATATTCGATCGGTCAGTCAAGCTCGCCGCTGGTTTTCCGTGTAAATACGAGGACAGCTACCAGCATTTATTCGACAGTGGGTCTGCTCGCGATGTGGCGCAGATATGCGTATGTACAGGGTGTTTCTAAATTCGCGACCAGCTTTCCAATTGTTGAATACGAGGCACAAAATTAACGAAGAAGGCCGTTCTACGTTTTCACAGATTCAAGATCTTCACTTTACCTTCTACTTAATTTATCTATTAGTTTTAACACAATTTACACGGCTATAGGCAGGTCCAAAAATAGAAATTCATTCAAAAATGTCAATTTGCAGAGTAGATACGCTTGAAATGAAATTTTCTGCATTTAGAATCACTTCTCGAATAAACTGGTAGATTTTCTTACCAAAGCTATGAAACATCCTATATACACAGAAAAGAAAAGGTGTAAATTTGCAGAGTAGATACGCTTGAAATGAAATTTTCTGCATTTAGAATCACTTCTCGAACTAATAAATTGATTTTCTTACCAAAACTATGAAACACCCTGCACACCCAGTAAAGGTTATTAAAAAGTCTAAAATGGGTTATAACACAAGCAAACATGGTCACGTCGGATATCTCTTTACAAGAACACCATTCGTCATTTCTTTCCGCCCCAAATTCATCGCAAATAAACACCCTGTACATACACGCGCGTAAAACTCGAAACGCGAGTGCGCGATTGCGGTGGACAAGCAAAGGTCAAAGACAGCTGATACTATCAATTATTTTAATTAACGTCCCGCATCCGGCAGAAAAGAGAGCGCGCGTATCAATATGCAATTTCATCGTTGCGTGGCATCGACGATGAGTGTTTGCAAAAGGGACGCGGCGGGGCGGGGGTGGGCCAGAGAAGGATGTGCACGGAATCGATCGGCGGCCTCGTGACACGTGCCAAGAATAATTGACTGTTAACACATCAATTGTTGCCGGAGTGACTGGCGGCAGTCTGTTGTTTCGCGCGAACACACGCATTCGGTGGCCACCGGTGATCGACTCGTTGCACAGAAATTGATACACCCTTTGACGAGAAGAGGACACGAAAGAATCGCGGGAGAAGAGGTTTGGATCCGACTGTGAAATATTTGGCGCATTTTTTAAAGTTCGTTAATGTACACTGTGAGTACGATCGTTCAGTATTGTTTCTTTATTTTAGATAGATCCGTACAAAGATTTTGATACAAATACAGGCACTTGGAGGTATTTTCCTGAAAATAAGTAAATAAATCTTTTGGTGTATGTGTATACAGAGTGTAATGTACTTGTAGTGTACATAAAAATTGCTTTAATCATTTTTTCTTAGTTTCAATAGCAGCGGAAATGATTTAGTTATTCGTTATAAGAGGGAGACTCTGGATAATATTCAGAATATTTTAAAGGAAGATAAGTGATTCCCTTAGCAGTTTTAAAAACATTGCAGAATAAATAACACGTTTCAAAAAATATTGTTTATTCCCAACAAATGGTAATACAAAAGATACGAAAGAAATATTGAAATACCGACATGGTGCCTTTTAAAATTCTGCTTACGCACGATAATCATCATAATCAATCGTGTTCAGCCGGTCCCAGACAGGATGGACAAGTGTCACGATTCCACGATTGAAATCCTCGATATTTTATCGGCGCTGCGTGCCCCCGCGAACGTTCCCGCGCTAAACGCGCAGCGGAGAACGCATTTTGTATTTCGCAGAGCCCGGTTGCAACACGGTTTTTATGCATTCTATCGG
>NW_017100174.1:4190375-4191719 GCF_001263275.1 Habropoda laboriosa
GAAAAACCGCCCGCGGGGATTTCATGAATCTCTCGATAATTTATCGATTAAGCCCTGCGCGGAATACGAAAGCCGTTTTCGTCCTGGCTCCCCTCCTCTTTTCGCCGATTAAAATTCGCCTCACACTTGTCAGATTTCGCCCTGGCCCACGAAAGTAAACCTTGCCACGATCCACGAAATTTCGTAATCGTCTTTTAATTACGCCCTCTTGTACCTTTCTTCTTCGCTTTTTTCCGCAATACTATCTCGTCGCGGTTCTCGCGCGGTTTGCCCTCCGTGGGAAAAATTGGCACGAACAACGATGGAAAATTCGTACGAATTTTCGCGCTCGTTTATTTTCTCTCGGCTTTAATTGAATTTCATTTCAATAAATTTCGATTGATCGCGCGTAGAGGAACGTTGGACGAAAGAGGGTTGAGAAAAATGGTCACGCGGCGGTATTCTCTCTGTCGATTCCATGGAGAACACGTTTCAACCGAGCACCGTGGGTTCGTTCGAACCGTGAAGAAGAGACGACTTTCCCGAAGACTTTCTTCGTCGTTCCTTTGTTACCGCGACGAAACACGTCCGCTTCAGCGTGTAAACCGAAGTTAAGTCCTCCGCAAAGCGTGTCTTCTTGGCCGTAGAGTGGCGCTCACGAGGGATTTCTACCACTGAGGGGATGAAATTTCATTTCTTCGCCGTAGCGAGAATTCTTTCTGGCTGTAATGACGTGAAATCGAAAAACATTTGCTTCAAATTTCTTGCTATAAGTGGATCTCCGCGAAGATATAAGACACTCTGAGGACAGTGCATTGCTTTGTTTCATTCTATCAACGTTTGCGAACATTTCGCGTTTACGTGACACCATAAAAGTGTGAACAGAGGAAAAGAACAGTGATTTATATTCTTTTCGAAAAGTAAATTCACTGGTACGCTATTGTGTTGCAAATTAATGCACCGAGAACAAATTGAAATGTGACAGTATGAAATGACTCTAATGACAACTTGATAGCAGATGATAGGTATCGGTACCGTTGTCCTGTATACGATACTGTGTTTCGTTAAATAACGTGCAAAAGTGGTTCGTCGAAATAATTCAATTTAGTCTGATTTTTTATTCGATCGTATAACATTTCGATTCAATTGTAGATTTTAGTTTAACCCTTTATAACGTTGTGTCACTTAGAAGTGATTATTTCATGTCAAATAACTGTAGTAAATTTACTATAATTATTCTAACTTTAAATAATATAAGAATGCATTTCTTTTATCGGGGGAGAAATAGGGACTGGGTAGGGTGACTCGTCGGTAGCTCTCCAAGTCAAGCTGCATTCCGCGCGAGTAATGTTATAGATGGGTGAC
>NW_017100175.1:0-238 GCF_001263275.1 Habropoda laboriosa
TGGGGGAAAATACAGATAATTAAATATTTCGACTTTAAATATACTTCCTTCAGCTAAATGTATAAAACGAAATCTTACAATTTTTGATGCCAAATATAAAGGTGTGCCTGTTCGTCAATATCTCACACGGTTGCCGTGTTATAGTTAAACGAAGGGAATATTCACATATAACGTCCGCTAGGCGCTACTAGATCATCGAGACTTTCACATAACCTACTGCAGCGATATTCGTACTCTA
>NW_017100176.1:0-1993 GCF_001263275.1 Habropoda laboriosa
GTAGTTCGTTGAAACTATTAAAAATTAGAAAAAATAAATTCCTATGTAATTTAAGTGATAAAAAGTCTCCCTTTCTGCGCCACGTTTTAGCGAAACACTGAAAGGGTTAAATGCAAGAATAGCGCGAGTTAAGTTCGAAATGGTTTATGCAGCTTTTCTAGGAAGTCAGGTTACACGAAGAAAGCTAATTGCTCATATTGGATGTATAATGAATTACGGTGCACATGTGCTACATATACCCAAGGGAGCTGCTGAAGAAGAACCTTCAGATATATATTAAACAGTTAAGTTCTTTGACCGAGTGAAACCGGTAGGAAGAGACGTTCATACAGATCCGAGTACGTTGTAATTACGAGTCGGGCCAGTAAACAGGATACCGTGCAGCCAGTGAAAGAGTACTTTCATATAATGAGAGTAGCCTTTAATTCGAGTAAAATGCACGCGTTATGTAAGAATACGTTACGGTTAGCAGGCAGGTGTGAGCAAGTTCGCATAAACCTTGGCCTATGGCAGCTCTAAATAGATGAATCTTTCCCATCTATCCGATCGTAACCCATCCACCGCAGGATATTTCCGACAGAGAGATCGTAAACGACGTACGAGGCAAGATCCTCGAGCGCCAGAGTCGAACGAGTTTCGATACAGCCAGGCCGCGGAAAAATACAGAAACCTATATCGTTAATCAGGCAAAAATTTCTGCGGTTACGCTGGCACGAACGAAGCGAGAGAGAAAGAGAGAGAGAGAGAGAGAGGAGAGGTTTGGACAAGTGCCAATCTAGCATCAAGGCGTATAGACCTAGCCAAGAGAGCTGCCACGAACGAATCGGTACATGATGCTTTCACAGGGGCTAGGTTGCCGAAATCGTGCAGTTTTATTTCCTCACATTCGTTCGCTCGAAATCCGCGCTAGCATTGCATTCTCATGTTCCCTCTACGAAGAAAAGAAGGAACACGGGAGAAAAAAATCTTTTGAGCAGAGGTAGAGAGAGAGCAAGGGTGCTCGTACGTTTTCTGTGAACCTGGGGGAATCTAACCGGGCGCGGCCCCTCTACTTTCTCTCTCCTTTTCACTCTCTCCCTTGTTTTTTTTCGCTCTCCCGTTTCCTTCTCGACGCCGGCCGGATGGATTTCGATTAAAAGGAGAAACGGAGCTGGCAGGCTAGGGTATACCGTGGTACACACAAGGGTCTTCTCGGTGCAACAACGAGGGCAACGCAATCGCGATTTTCCGTGTTCGATTGGCTAGGTTCTTCTCGTGCATTCGAGTTTAAAAGGTGAACAAGAGCCTCTCATATATATATATATATACCCGAGCTCTGTATGCATCATCCGTTAGGAAGAACGCGACGCCGCGCCGAGGTGAAAAGAGGATCGGATCGAGCGACGAAGGTAGGAGAGAAGGGGCTGAAAGAGGAGACCCTGGAGCCCTTCGGGAAGAAAGTGAAATACGTTACGATCTGTCTTAAGCCTCTCTTCCGCGGACGTTACGTCGTGACTGCTCTCGATAATAGGACTCCTCGCGGTGGGTGGAATATAATACTGAGGCAAGTAGAGGAGGGAAACGTAGTATCGGCAGAGGCGAGGGGGATGAAGTAGGAGGTTCGAGGGAGACAGCAACAGGAGATGAGACGAAGCTTTCCTCTGGGTCCCGTTATTGCGCCAAGGTTCTTATTTACCTTTCTTTCCTCTGACCGCCTCTCTTCCTTCTCCACACGTCGTATATTTTCGGGGCGGAGGGCTCGATACCCACCTAACCACTTCGTGATCCACTGATCAACCTCTCGCGACCAGCCGTGGAACCTGGTCTTCCGAGGATCCTGTGCCATGCATACTGTGCGAAACTGCCCTTCGTAGTATCCCACACCATCCGGTCTTAACAAAATGACTTACAGAAATTAATACGATTTTTTACGACCTGATCTCTAACACGGAATTGCATGAACTAGATACGCGGAACTTTGACGAAACAAGAATTTTCGCTGATTTTCACGCTC
>NW_017100176.1:2241-15821 GCF_001263275.1 Habropoda laboriosa
CTATACGTATATGTATGTATATACTTCTTTCGAGGAACTCGTCTGAATTGAATGTGCAGCTAACCTGTTTCTGATCTGCCGGTTTACCGATATCTATCTTTACAGTTAACGAGGACAATCTAACAGCTCGTGATTCCTGTTTCCCACCTTGCCTCGAACTATCCGCCGACCATACCACCATACTCCCTCTATCCAGCAAATTTATGTAATTCTGTAAATGGTGTCTCGTTACGGGGCACACACAGAGAGGAAAGCTGACATGTTGTGAACGTTACGTGCAGCACGCCGTCCAATAGTTTCGGGTGTTCGATGTAGATACTACTCGATAAATAGTCAGTGCATCCCGTACACGCGAAACACATAAAGCAACTCGCACGACACAGTCACGAACGCGTGAAATTGATCATCACTTCGCGTTACAAAATATGAAACGTAGCCCCAGAGCCGTGCATCACGTCCAGATTAATAATGGCGATGATTGAATTTCAAGAACGTAAGCGACAGTTTACATATACATGCAAATATGCCCGTGTACATTTGTGGTCTAGCCTGGTGAGCGCATCTAACCGAGGCTGAGAGCTTCAGTGCCTGGAATATTCAGTTGCGAGATAAAGTGGGTTTCTAACTGCAGACGCCGGTGTGCCCACCTTTTCACGCAAATTACAACTCGATAAATATCGATTTCGGTGAAAATTCCCTTTTTACGAAAATACTTTCAGAATCACGCACTGGTTTTGGAAGATTCTGAATGACCGACGCTTCAACCGAGAGGGTACAGGACACTGAGCCTAAAAATAGGTGAACTTGGGGAATTTTTTTCGTAGGCAACTAGTGAATGAAAATTTTCAATTTTTTTCGTGGAATATAAATGTCACTTTCAGTATTCTTTTCTAACGTTCGGAAAGTGAAGATATTGCAAAATAGAGTTATTGCGAAACCTCTTTTGCAAGGATGGAAACGTCTGGAATAAAAAATTCTCACTGATTCATAAATACAATTATTTAATTTTTAGGAAACCTTTCTTTGGTAAAAAGAGGGTTTTCGTCTTCAAACGGCCCGAAATGAAGCAGAAGATACTTCGCGACAATTCCAACATTTTTATTTTCAAAAATTAGAGAAGAGAGTCGAAAGTTACATTTACATCCCCCCCCAAAAATTTGATCCTTTTCATTCGGTACTTACCTACGAAAAAAATTCCCAAACTTCACCTACTTTCAGACGTCTGAAAAAAAAAAAAACTGCAACTTCACAAAGCACGCAAACTTTCAAGTAAAATCAATATCAGTCGAATTGTCGAAGTTGTTGCGTAAAGCGGCTTAGCTACTTGGCAGGGACAGGCTGGGAGAGCGTATCGCTGTGGGCCCATCACGTGGTACATTTAAAACGTACAGGAAATACGCGGTATCGAGATCAGCCACGGCGGCGTTCCTCCCCGTCAAGGGTTCCTGAATACCGAGGGAAATAATTTTCCTATTCCGAAATAACCTCACCGTGAAGTGAATGGGGAGGGAGAGAGGAAGCTGGTCTGAGCTTGGCAAGAGCCTCCGCATTGGTTCAAAGTGCCCCTAAACCAGCCTGCCTTCCGAACATACGTGGTAACTTCCGTCGATTCGCGAATATCGTGAATTTGCAAGGCTCGCCAGCTGCGCGCTAGTTACTCGTTGAATCTACGATCTCACCCCGCCCAGCTCGTGCACCGAATCCGGTATTATACACGCGTTGCTGCTACGGTGAACCATTCGAGACGAAAGAGACGTTTCGAACGGAAATCTTTCGCCGCAGCGGCAGGCGGCAGCGTGTCGATAAATGAAATTTCACGCCGGCAAACGTGACGGTTATGAATCGTGATTACATGACGCGTTATTCTCGATGTAATTACATGGGAGAACACACACATACGCACGCGTTCATGAACGGTGCAAGAATTGAGGTGATGGCGGTAATAGAAGGGCGGAAAGGAGAATCTAATTTTAAAGATGCCTGGCTGATGCAGCTAGACGCATTAAAGGGAGTGTCGGTGTGCCGGTAATATAATAATATTAAATTACGTCCCAACGCTTTGTACGCTTTAGAGGCTACTCCTAATATCGGAGTGATTAACGTGCGTGCCATACCCTAATATGACGTAGAAATTCCGGAGGATCGTCAGAGTGTAAAATGGGGTAAGATGTGTTAGAATCCTGGATTTCTGATTTCCATTCCGAAGAGTAATTCCCCACATTTCCCCATATTTCCCACATGTACAGCTGGTAAATTAGCTTGTATCACTGGTCGCGTTACTTTCGAATATTCTTGTAACACGGCCAGAATATCAGCTGTTAAACTTCATCCCTTTTATCTGATGCCTGGGATCGAAGCATAAATTTCCCTTTAGCCAGGAATTCCTGATTTCGTCCCACGATCTACGGGGTGGCAGTGGCTTGCCTGATAAATGTCTCGGTTGATGGACGTTTTACGAGGTGTTGGTTATCTCGTGGAAATCGATCGATCCCCGCGTCGATGAATATCCGCAGGAACAAAACCGATCGGAATATATAGAAACTGACGATATCTAGCGGCTGGTTAACATTGTACCGGGGGTTAATCAGTCGTGGGAAAAAAAGGGAAACATTATGAAACTGTTAATGCGGTGAATATAGGTCGGAACCGAGTCGAAAGGAGGATAGGGAATACGCGTGATATATGTATACAGGGTAAAAGGGAGGATAGAGTGATACATCCGCGGGTAATCTACTTTGAGACTGAAATATAGAACATAAATTTCCGGCTGTATCAAAGACCAGGCGCGAAAATTTAATGCGCCGATAAATTAGCATATTAACGAGGGGCTCGAGAAGAGAGAGAGAGAGAGAGAGGAAGAGAAAATGAGGAGTGGGCATATCCACCCCTATCTATCTGGTCTCGGTCAGGTCTGTAGAGCAGCTTTTCCTGCGATAGTAATCAAGCAAAATATTGTGGCAATGGCCGGCGGGCATTTCTGTCGAGGTTCTTGACTCTCCTCGTTGCGTTGGTACCTTGGCGAGATTACCTCTCTCTCTATCCTTCTCCCTTCCTAACTTATCTCTCAGTATCCGTCCCCCACTTTCTTCTTCCGCTTCTCCCTCTCTTTCTGATCCCGAGTCATGAATAAGTCGATGTGCTTTCGTTACTTATGAAGGAGGCAGATCGCGGGGCTAGTCGACTGTGGACAAAGTAAATGAGACGAAAGAGGGCAGATCGAGGGAGAGATTAAAAAGGAAGGGGTTAAGGAAGAAATGGAGAGAAGGGTTTAACGAGAGAAAGGGTGTGGAAAAGGCAAACAAGGAAGAGGAAGCGAAGTAGAAGGTTAGGTGGTTATCCGATTCTATGCCACTAGCCAGTATGGGCCAACCATGGCTAAAAGTTAGGAGAAACTTCCTAATGTATGTGGGAGAGTCGGACGGCCGGTGGCTTGCATCCATTCTACGACCGGGCGGTCCAGGTCGTGACCTGCCAACTCTCTCCTCCCTTCCTTCCTTCCTTGCTTGCTTGCATGCTTGAGATCTACCCTGCATCTCAACGTCTCTTCTATGTCCTTTATCTATTTCCTTCTCACTTTGCCTCACGATCGTTTCAGTATCAATATGCGCGTCCAACCGTACAGTACGTGTACCCAATTGGTAACCACCTACCTTCTTTCACCGTGTTCTTTGGTTATAGTACACGTCTATACAACCTATCCTAACGAAATCCAACTACTCCGGGAACATGGAAAAAATTTCAGAAAAAAGATCCGCAGGGAGGAGAGAGCCGTGGCACAGGTGTATGTTAACGATTCACCCTTGCCCATCTTCCTAGATCGGTACAGATACGTTGTGTACCGTGTATTTAACCGGTAACTTGCCGATCTTCTTTCGCCGTGTTCACCCGGTGTAGTACAAGTTTTGCGTGCGTATTTAAGCTGAATCCCGGTTGCTTCTTTTGTCACCAATCGCGTACGGTCGTGGAAGAAAACAGAGAGACGGGGGGTGTACGCTTCGGATAAGAGGTAACGATCGTACACATTATTGCGTAATTACCTGTTATCCACTCTGTTGCATCTAAGCACATGTTCAGTCAGCACTAGCTTCTTGCCTTTGGTTGATCAGTCGACAGATAACGAATAGGGCAATATATGGAGTTTTGTTTGGTATCCTCTCAGCTGGTTATCTTTCGGGGGAACAATATGATAGAGGAGCCGCCAGAAAAGGAATCCTCGTGACATTACTTATCGAGTTCTGAATAACAAGGAGCCCGTCACTCGTAACGTGTTTGCATCCGTCTGGTGATTTATACATGTTCCGAGTGCATCTAATATTCTCGGTGACTTGCCGACAAGACTTGTATGATAATAGTGAACGATTAGATTGTTTGACAAGCAAGTGTTACAAGGTACCATAGGTCGTGACATGCAATCCTTGCTTCTGGTTCGCTGACTTACTCGGTATATCCTTTGCGCCTTAACATCTCTCCTACCGTTGTTATCTCCATACTACTCTCAACCGCTCACGACTGATTCTGTATAGTTAATCGTATTCAATTCGGACGTGTAGGTACGTGTGACGAACAGTGAAAGATCGGGGTATTCTTGAAAAATCGGCGTTACTCGTCGAGGAATTCAAATAATCGTGTGATGCACGGGAGAGAATTGATTACAGGCGGAACGATAGAACGTTGGATACGAATATTTTTACTCGTTTTTAAATGTTACATGTGTGTGTGTGTGTGAAGATGATTTCAAATAATGAACAACCTGAGACCTTTAAAAATTAGATTTTGGACTTTAGGTAATTATTACTTGCTAACAAGAATTGTAATTATAATTCTTCTAATTATCTTCTCTAGCTATGATGGTAGAACATTTTCTTCTGTAATTTTCTCAACATCACTTGCTTTTTAACATGAATTATTTTCTGTTGTGTGTTGAAGCAGACACTGATATGCATTTAAACGTATATATTAATGTGACTTAAAATGATTTTGGACTGTTCAAATCAAACGTGAATATTGCACTTATTTTTCGCAAATTTTCCATCGAAAAAATTTTTATTAGAATTGGAAATAAAAGGGAAATAGAACGAGAAGAAACAGTGGTTTACTCCTTGATATGCAAGGGTTTTTCTCTGCTTAGAAATCTAGTTAGAAAAGAAAAATTCCAACTCGTGGGAACATTTTCAGATTTCGCATTTCTGCGGCTCTTTTAATTGTCTTTCTTCTTTTGCAACAATGCTACTTGGAACTCCCGTTCATTACTCTAGCTGTGGAATTTTATTCTTATTTTTGCTAGTCTCCCTTTTCTTCTTCTAAACTAGCGTAGCATTCTATTCGTTCAAGTGTGTCATTTAGCAATGAATAATTTACCGATCAGCTGTATAAAAATTCCAAGATTTTTTCAATACCGAATATTGGTAAAACAAACGCTTTAATTTTATTTCTTTAAAATCGTAAATTGTTAAAAATTGTTATTAAAAATTACAAAAAAATTGTATACTCCTGAAGAAAAGTGTATCTTTCACAATTTCCCAGGTAAAGATGCTAGAGAAAAGTCCTACCTAGCTCTAACGAGACCTAAATATCATATAGTACACGCTCCACCAGCATGCTGTGCCGGTTTTTACAGAAAGCATCGAAGCAACGACCTCGTGTAACATTCTTATGCATTTGATCCATTCACGAACAATGCAAGAAGGTAATTCCAATTTTACGGTAGAAAAGCAACTGTTCAAAGATTCTAAAGATTTTTTCAGTTCACTCGCGAGTGAACGGAACGTGCTGTATCATAGTGAAGAAGAATCGATTAAATTCCTCCTCACGTCATTGCTGTATCAGTCACACATCCGGCAAAAACCACTTCCCGTATGGACTCGTTAATAAAATTTACGCGAACTATTTCTTCTTTTTCCCATTTTCTCTCTCTCTCTCTCTTCCACGACGAACAGTAAAACGACGGAAAGAAGAGGAAGAAAAAGAAAAAAAGAAAAACTGCATAACCGGCTGCTCGCAAAAGGTAAATGCGTTTCTAAAAGATCTCAATTGCTTGCTTGTGCGTTCGTTGAACGCTGCGCAGAAAAAAGGAATTCTACATAAATGTTTCCCATCTGTCGCGGTGTTTTTAGTCTTCGCGGCCTGCGGAAACAGGGATAAAGGCGAGAAGTGAAACGACGACGAACTTTTCTGTAGCCTTTATTCCTGTTTCTTGCGAGACCTGAACATGCAAAAAGATCGTGTCGACTGCTAGTTCCAGTAGCCGCGAAAATTCTTACTATTATAGTTGCATGCTGTTAGGGCAGGTACAAGAATGCTTACGTGTTTTGGAAGCTACAGGTTCTTCGTTCGTTTCCGTCGAAATAAACGTGGCACTCACCTGTAACAAAAGGTATTACTGAGATTAGCTGAGTTTTCATGATACTATAGATAAATTTTCGAAAATTAGCAAAATTAATAAAGTGACTTTGATCTTAAATTTTCGAAAATTACTGCAATTAATAAAATTTCTATACTTTTTGCACTAAATGAAAGAATGACAAATTTTTGAAAATATATTCGCCTATTTGATGAGTAAAAAGATAAAATTCTCTAATTCACTTTTGTCCTAAATTTCTGTATTTTGGCACTCCATGAAAAATGAAATTAATCCATCGAATAGTACGATTTTGGAAATAATAAAAATAAATTTGCTCGAGAAAATGGTGATTGTACATTCAACGAAAAGTTGGTAAAATTATTTCAACATTTAATAATAAGTTTCAACCATTATTCGACTAAACTCAAAAAACACCGTCTCTTCTATACTTAACCGCTGCAATAAAATTCAATCGGTTCGTTACAACTAATTCAAGTGTAATTCACGAGTTATAGTGTTTCCGTAATCTCTTGAATAAAAAGTAGTTCTTTGAAAAATTGTGGAAGTTACGCTTAATACAAGGTAATTAGATCCTTTTGACTTGCAATTACCTGACGCGGCAATTGTAGGAGAGAGCGGTAACGAACTTGTAACTCGATAAATATATTATTAAATCTTTTAAGCGGATTTCAAACTTTTCTTCCGAAGCCCCCGTTCAAGTTTTTAAAAGCACTACACACCGAGCCAGGGGCTAATCGAATCTTTCGAGGTAAAACACAGCTCGTGTCTGAAAACTGCGGGAGCGTAAACAATAGTTTGCAAGTAACGCAATAAATAGCGTTGGATGTTGGGAAGTTAAATGAACCGACGTCGGAAGAGGCGCGAAGAAAGACAAATAAAGGAGGCAGATGTGAAAAAGGGCTGAAAAGTCTGTTTGCCATGTTCAAAAATCAACACAAATTGAAATCACCGGCGACCTGATGTTGACTAAAGAAAGTCGACTTTATCGACCTTGAGCCACCAGATTTTTCCACCGTTCTATCGCATTTTCCAGATTGGACATTCGATGGTAACGGCAAAAAAAAAAGAAGAAAAGAATAAGCGAGAGAGAGAGCAACGTAGAGAACGAGTTGTTTGAAAATGCGAAAAGAGCTGAAGAAAATTTCATGGGAGTTACCGTCACGCTAGAATACGTGCGGCTGTATAACAGTTGACTTTTTACAAAACAAAGAAAAACAAAAAATTAGCAGAAAATACGAAATGAAGATTTTTCGCCGGTGTCTTTTTAAAACATTCGCGTAATCCTTCGTGAGAAACATATTTTTTCGAACTTTAGATCCTTACAAATATTGGACTATTTATTCAAAGATATGAAAGAACCGTTTCCAAGTGTCTTTTTTAAAAAGAACAATTTTAAAACATTAATGAAATCATTTATGAGAAACATTTTATTTAAACTTTAGCTCAGTATCTTTTAGATCTTCTGTGTTGTAGGAATTTTCGATTTGATAAAAGATTTACCGCGAGATAACATAAATTCGGAATTTATTTTTCTTGAAACATGGCGAGAAATTTATTCTCCATGTTCGAAGTTTTAAAGTTTCAAAATTCCACATTATTTCTGAAACAACTGTTTCCAAGTAAAATATATCGCGAATGAAAAGAAACTAATTGCTAAAATGAAACTAAAACCTAATTGCACGTGAAGTTAAACATAGGATTAAATCTCCAATTAAATAGCGAACATTCACGTTCATCAAATATGTTCAAAATCTTGTTATATCAAGTGTTGCACATGTTTCTCTCGTTGAAATTAATGTTACTGTATAATTCACTTCATTCCCGAGAGAAATTTCGAAACATAACGCATCAATTCCTACGATCATACCCGTTATATTCGATATTAGAAGAATTTCAAAACATGGCGGATCAATTCCTACGATCTCACCCGTTATGTTCAATATTAGAAGAATTTTGGAACGCGGCGGATCAATTTGTACAATCTCACCCGTTAGATTCCATATTAGAAGAATTTCGCAGAACATGGCGAATCAATTTCTACGATCACACCCGTTATATTCGATATTAGAAGAATTTTGGAACACAGCGGATCAATTCCTACGATCACACCCGTTACATTCGATGTTAGAAGAATTTCGCGGATCGTGGCGAATCAATTTCTACTATCACACCCGTTAGATTCCATTATTAGAATTTCAAAACATGGCGGATCAATTCCTACTATCACACCCGTTAGATTCCATTATTAGAAGAATTTCAAAACATGGCGGATCAATTCCTACGATCACACCCGTTAGATTCTATTATTAGAAGAATTTCGCGGAATATGGCGAATCAATTCGCACGATCCCACCCGTTAGATTCGACAGGGCTCTGTCAGAAGAATGATTTTCATTTACAATTGTCGATTTCGGTTACGTCATTTATGAGGCGTTCGGTTACCGTGCTCATTCGTTTCCCGTTCTGGCGTGACGTAACCTTGATTTAAGATTGAAAATCTCGAATCGAGACTCTAATTGACTCTGTTCAACGAAGAGGAAACGAAGATCTCGGAGGGGAACGCTGGGTTTCAGGAATTGCTACCGGATGACGAAGCAAGCTTCTCCCCTTTCCCTAAATCAATAATCCCCCTCTATCTTCGAGAAGATCCCGGCCGGATTACGTTTAACTTACGTCGCTGATACGCGTTACGTGTATATCGTCCTCATTGCACCGCTTCAATTAGAATTTGTTCTGTCACGCGTCCCGTGATTCTGAATTATTCATGGACCAACATCGAAAACCGATATAGAGGAAATCGCTGTACATATATATATGGAAATAAAACTAGCTAGATATGCCACGACTATTTGTTAAGTTTTCACATTTACATACCGTACAGATTGGCCGGTCGTTCGTGCATGCGTAAAAAATAGAAAAATAAACGAAAAAATGAATTATTCGTTTTATTGCTAGAATTATCGAGAGAGTACCGATGCGTACGGTAATGCAACTGTTCCAGCAAGAGATGATTATGCTTTCCAATAATTCACCAGGTCTCAATAGATACGTGTAATCAAAGGCGGACGAGCTAATATCGCGTAACCGATTATCTTGCAATTAATTCAACGAGCAAATTACGTTGTTGCACATTTAACTGCGAAACACCCCGCCTCTGACAAAGTGTAACTCTTAATAAACTAGCCTCGATAGTCGTACGAAGCACTCGAAGATGCTCAAGTTCTCACGAATATGCTTCAGCAAAAACTGTTTCGTTTCGATGTGATTTTTCTGTTTCAAATGTAAAAACAACAACGTGAATCGTGACACACTTCGAGAAAAACTGCAACAACTTGAACAATAATTGCGCTAATTACATAAAAATTGCACCGTGTTTCCCTCGCATATGACCAAACGTGTCCCAAAAATTCCAAGTCCCATGCTTCACAATTCTCCAACAAATTTCTATCCCAAAGATCGTCTAAAAATGACGTCTCAACGCAACGCAATTTTGCCACTGTCACAAACTTCGACAGAAATTCCACCGAGATATTATACCGATGTTAATACTCCGAGCCTATAGCCTTATCAGCTAGAAGGCGAACTGTGTGACAGGTATAAATGACAAGTTAGTAACGAGGCGGAAGCAAACAATATCATTGAACGTTCCTGGTGTTTTCATCAGGCGATCTTTGTGATGTTGGTAGGTTGGAGCCGCGTGGTCGGTAATTAAAAGAGGCAGCGGGAGGTTCTAGTGGCGGCATATTGATGGAGGAATTTCCCAGCGTGTAAAGCTGCCACGACTTCGGCTATCCTCTCCTTCGATTTCTAATCTGACCGGCGTAATGTCGTCCGTAATTAATACAAGTTGTAATCCCTGGCAGCATTCCGGTTTTGCGCCGGACAAGATATTAGTTGCGCCGTAGTTGCGCCACCAGGCAACCGCCTGCACATAGATAGAGATCGGCATTAGAGGTAGCCCAGACCTCCACCTATCTTACTCGTTCCGTGTCTGCTCTAGTCGCTCTTCGTTTCCTGTTACAGTTAATGGAAATTCAGCAGCCGTATGCTTCCTAGTTCGAGCTGTTTTCCCTCTTCAGTCCGCGCGCGCTTTCGACGGCTTTTTTCTTTTTTTTCTGTTACAAGCAGAACCGTCACGATGTTGACATCTTGTTTCAAAAAGATACCGTGAAGTAGCAGTAGAGAGACTGGTATCGTGTTTGGTTCTTCTTCTTCTTTTTTTTTTTTGTCATTCTCCGAATACCGTTACGGGAGATTGATTAAACAAACATTACCCTTAGATCGTCGATGCATAACTGGACAGTGAAAAAGTCGACATTTTTCGACACCGGCGTGTAATCACTCGAGTGATTAATTTGCCACGAACGATTAGAGACATCCGACATTTTATATTACACCCTAGTTGATGTGTAATTCGATGCAACTCGAAGATACGAGATTCCTCGAGTTTATATACCCGGTGACAGAAGAATGCTCGAACGTAAATTTGTCGGGACGAGCTTCAGAGCGATCGTAATGTCGTCGTAAATTCGAAAGCAAAATATTTCACGCTTAATCTGTTCTTCTATAATTCATCCGAAAACCTTTTGTACACGTTCCGCAAACAGCTGCATGGTTATTAAATTCGCAGTTTAAAATGGGAAAATGAAAGCTCGTTTAAATATATCACGTAAAACAAATTTCAATATACCGGTGCCTGTATCGTTGTACACCGGGTGTTCCAGTTGTTTTGGATCAAACTTCGCCGGTACATTTTGTGAATATAGATAAGAAAAATTCGTTATACAAACATATGTCGTTCGAAGCTTCGTTAAAAAGTTACAACAAAAAATACGAAACACTTGTTGTAACTTTTTAACAAAGCTTCAAACGACCCATGTTTATACGACACATTTTACTTATCTACGTCCATAGAATATACTGGCAAAGTTTGATCCGAAACAACTGGGACACCCGGTATATACCATTTGTCGCACACGTCAAAATATCGCTTGCTTTTATTCAAAAATTCTCCCATCCAACGGAACACAACGAAACATCGAATACCCTGCAAAAAAGATGCGAAATATTTTCCTCCGCGTTGAGGCACGGTACCGTAAGGACCTAACCGTTCCATCGGAATGGAAATATTCAGGTCGACGGATGCTCACCGTCGACGTAATTCGAAGGCACGAGAATTAAGGGAACACCTTCGAAATTTCTATCAAACGTAGACGCTCGCGTGCTCGCGCCGACAGATTAAGTTAAGCGCTGGGATGACGCACGCGATGACAACGCGGTGTTTTCCGCTTGAAATGCGCTTCCGGTCTACGTGCCTGACTATCCGCTAGTTAAGAAAGCTTTATGGAAATATTCGTAATTTTCTCACGTAGCCGAGCATACGTTGCCCGACATAACTAAATCTATTTCCATGCATGAATATGGATGGGCGTTGTTTATGATTCAGTAGAGCCATTTTCGACCAGGGAATAATGGAATTGCTATTGGTTTTTTCGACACCGGTTATTTTCACTCCGGCCGGCATTCAGCGACGATTAAACGAAATATTTTGTAACGGATGCGTGTGCGCGACGATTAGTCTGTTAAGTATTCATCGCTCACGCGACCGTGCTTTTATACACCGTCCCCCAACAGCGCGACGGCCTTCAAAGGCTGTTGTAATGCGAATCCTTTTTACGGAAAAATCGGGCCAACCTTGTCCACGGCCCGAACGTTCATGCATATCGTATAGGTGTTTCTCGTCGCGAATAATGTTATCTCTCCTCGATTCCGCGTTCTGGAAAAATGTATCCAGCCTCGCGGTAATCTTCGACGAGCGAGCGATTCCTCAACGAGAGACACCAACGCTTAATAACACGTTTCCTTTAAGCAAACTTTATTTAAGAAAGACCACGAGACTTGACAGCGCGACAGGAGAACTTCGTATAAACAGTAGAGTAGAGCTACCCGAGAGTTCCTCGATGTTTTCATGGAAAACACAGCTCGATCCAGCCAAGATGATTCTTACGATTCTTATAATGACTCTTACGATCTGAAAAATATCCTTCAGATTTTCAATTTAACTAGAGAACCTTTGGACAAATTGCTTGTGTTAAACTTGACACGTGAGAGAGCTTCTGCGGGCGATGTTTGTGAAAGGAAAAATTCCCTTTGAAAATCAAGATCTGTTGTATTTGCTATTCAATCTGACACTCTCTTTGTTTTAATTTCTCTGTCTGAACTTGTAACATCGAGGGTACACTGGTGAAACGCACTAAAAGTAAAAAAAATGCCGATAAAACGGCGATATAAGGCATAATACAATAAGTCAAGAAATTTTGTAGTAAATTAAGTCATTTATTCTAGATCTACGTCGTGTGAAACAGAAATAGCGATCCTCTGTAGACAATCTGGGTCACTTATGACCCAAGCGAAATTTCGCACTAGTCTTTTCATTTTTGTTGACGAAATTTTTGGCTTCGGAATATAACAGAGGCTTCGATAAGTGTCTCACAATTTTGTACGATTTTTCGGAAGCTCGAAACCGAAAAAAAAAATTGAATATCTGAGAAACCAAACATACAGACTTTCGGTGTGTTTCGCCGTTAAACCGACAATCCAATCGTCGTTATAATTCGAGAGTAAGAGGGAAGTTCCATTTGCCTGGTATTTTAACGTGTACCTGAATCCTCAAACGGAAATTCATTACGTTTGCGGTGGCTGTTGGATGCGAAACTATTCGAAGGATGATAAACACGACGAGTAGAGCCGTTGAACGGCGTAGGTTTAAAAGAAATTGCCCCCACCCGCCGCCGTGCGATGACTAAGGTCGATTGTGCTGTGCGGTTTTGCACGTTAACGTTTGGCAGCGAGGATCATTTTTCTTGGGCGCGGCGACGATAAATTTCTCTGGCAATTTTCGTGCCAAATTCGATACCACGATAATCTCGTTCGCGGTCAGTAGTGGCTGTGGACCGCGTTGCAAAAAGCATCCCGCATCTTCAACCGAGAAACCCGTACGGCGGTTTTTGCTGAAAACTTTTCGCGCGCCCGACCACGCAGAATTTCTCTATCTAACAGGTACACCGAGGCTTGCTAGCTTCCTTCAGGGGGTAGAACTAGATTTATCAAGCGACTCCTTGACACGTGCAGAACTAGGCTATCTAGATCGACGGAGGAAAAACGAAACGACTTTTATCGTCGTAAAACTATCAACGACCGACAGAACATAATCTGCTAG
>NW_017100176.1:15883-27800 GCF_001263275.1 Habropoda laboriosa
AAGATCTACCCGTTCGTTTCGCGACAATCAGTTTATTCCCTCCGCTGGAAGAAGAGCAGCGCCGAGTTAGACGACGTTAAAGGGGTGTGATCGCGGGCTCAGGTTCAAATTCAATTTCCACTCAACGCGAAAGGGTCTGATTTGATAAGTGACACTCTGTCTGCAGGATTCTCGGTACACCGAAATGGTTAAGTGTTCGGGATACTTTGTATAATAGCTTCCTTCGAGGTATTTTGGAGTAATTAGGGTTTGTTTACAACTGGGATTGTGTCTCGAGAGTGATGATCGTTACCAACCGATTTTTATGAGTATAATTTCAAAAATAGAAACTGGATAGGCAACTGTTTTATTATTTACATATTTTTGCTTATTATGTGCATTCTGTGTAGTAAAATCCCTTTACTGCACAAAGTGGTTTCTTAATAGACGAGAAATATTTACGTTCTCTTTTATTTAAGAATGGCCAAACGAAGAAGAGCTAACTCCCAACAGTATTTCAAACGAAACGCTAGCTTATTGTTTCTATCGATACCTGAAACATGATTCTAGGCTCTCTATTCAGAATCGAGGAATTTCGTTCGGCACGTCTGCTGCCATTGACGCAGCACGCGTTACCGAGCATGGTATCAATTTTCTGGTAGCAGCGAGCGTGTTAAACTGCGGAAGAATACAACAAAAGACCGTATTCCAAGTTGTACCCGAGCGTTCCGAAGTATCTCTCCCCAACTCGTAAAAATGCTCGCAATTCCCGCGAATGAATTAAACATGTCCGTGGTACAAGCTATTAGTTGCTACGAGAGTGGAGGAAGGAAAAGAAAAAAAGAGGAAGAGAATATATCGGTAGTCCAGTTTCCGATCGAAGATTGGAACAATCTCTGTCGCTGATTGAGCACGCCACAGGAGGCAGCGTCGATCTGGTCCAGCGATCTATCTAATACGCCGCAGCGTCGTCTGACATTCGCGGTTTTTCAGGAGTCCGCTTCTCTTGGATTCCTTTTTATCCGAGCTTCGTAGCCATGGTCTATCTGAGGCCGTGATCGGCGACTCGATGTTGTTGGAGGCTGGTGTGCCGCAAACGAGGAAGATGGAAAGGCGAAGGGGGGTCGATAGATAAAAGGACGGTGGAAGAAAGAGGGAAGAGGAACGCTCTAGGGGAGTAGGAAAGGGACGGAAAAATCCGCAGCAAAATAGCGTGGCTGTTATGGCCGCGGCACGAACTGTCACCCGTTTCCGCGTGTTTCTTACTCGCCGCGTTCCACAACTCCTTTATCCTCGGTGGCGACACGGCACTCCGCTGTGTGTGCTCTTGCTCTTCCTTCGTACACACGTCGCTTTCTTCCCTTTCTTCTTTCGCCGCCCTCCCCCGCCCCATATCCTTCCTCCTTTTATCTACCTATAGTGTTGTATGATGAACAACAATCGAGGCATAGTCGCACGAATACGCTGGAAGCGTGTCCCATTGATCTACGAGCGAGGCCGCGTGTTCTCTTCTCGACCACCGTCAGGTACTTCATGGCTAGCCGCGGCCTAGCCCCGATCCTCGGATGGCTTCTAACGCTCACCTGCATACAACTTGCCCGCACACCACGTGCCGGTGCGTGCAGGTGAATACAGGAAGAGGCTAGATATGTACGTAAGCTGCGTGCCATAACGCACGCACGTTTGCGTACACCTGCTTTATTACCCGTGTTCCCCATGGCTGCTAATGCTCCTTGGGGAACACCTACTTTGTAAGATACTGGTGTTAGGAGGTTTGTGAAATGTCCTTTTTTCGACGGCTGATACGATGTGTTAAGTTTTGTCCGAGCAGACATTTTTATAGAGAAATTTCGGTAGAAACTGATGAGAATATGAATTTAGCATTTGAAGAGTCAGGACAGTTCAAAGTTCAAGACTGGTCACTTTTCACTGGAAAATGAGTCAATAGGAAGGCCAGACAGAGATGTCGATGATAAAGTTTCAAGAAAAATTATTGAAAAATTTTCACGCTAAAGAATATGAAATTTTGTCACATCTCCTGTTCACTTTTTTAGCAAATAAATCATTCCGAAATGAAGACACTGTCAATGTGGCAGTCGAAGAATTTTTACGTTCAAAAATAGCATTCCGAAGTGAAGACACTCTAAAAGTAGCCTTCTACCTGAGAAGTAATCTCCTAGGAGAAAGTTTTAGCAGTGTTACTGAATTATGGATCTCTGGTTCGATTTAGGTATTTCTTCTTTCTGCAAATTACCGGAATGACGAATTAAGGATTGATTAGGTTAAAACTACCATGACTTTTGTATTTACTTGGCGGTCTCCAAGTGACCAAGCGAATCAGTAGAAAATAGATAAAACGATTTATGCGAGAAGCACTAGAGTAGTGGAACATTAAAAATAGTCAGGCCATTCGTTCTTCGCTCGTCGTTTTATCTGTACGGTAATTTCAAGGCGGAAAACATAGTTACAGGCCAGGCATGTGAAATTCTGCCGGAGTCGCGGAAAGAGCTATTGTAAAAACTTGAATGTTTGTTTTCAACGAATCATAAGATCCTGGAATGCTTAATTTTCCGCGTTTACGTACTATGCTAATTCACACCAATACTGAACCTTTTTTTAAGACCAAGTTAGAGTTCTGCTAATAATTCTCAAATCTATCACTGATTCTTCATAAATTAAAAAATTGATAATTTCGATAATTGCCAACATTTTTCTACAAATTTTTCTGTCACTTGCAATTCGCAATGACATTAAACGTTAGGCAGTTAGTGTAAAGAGTAAGGCTACCAATATCTTTACCCGTGATAAATCTGAAACAGATAATCAGCCTCCAACGTGGAAAAGCGAGGCAGCTAGTTTAAACGGTTGAAATCAAGAAGAAATAACGAGGCGTTAAGAATGGTTGGATATTCGTGTGCAGTTGAAACGGTTGTACAATCTCTAACACTGATAGAACAAAACTGATAGGGAGCCAAGTAGGGGATTGCAACTAGCCCTAGAGCTTCTATTATCCAGTAAACAACCTTGTTGAAAGAATGGTTTGCTGGCGGCTCGTGAGGCGACTGTTCGCCACCCTAACCTAGACCATAAGCATGGTCAACCGATTATTATCGGTTGGTTATATTCTTCGAGTGTACAGTGCATCTTCGAGACTATCGAAGGTAGCCGGAAGGTAACTCCTTAAGTCCAAAGAGAGCCAGGAATCCTTTCGTTTCTACTTCGGTACCGATTCGATCTCACACGGTCTATCTCTAGCCTGTTTTACTGTTGCAACGCGACAAGAACTCGTTCCCTCGCTCTCTCGATTCGCCCTTACGTTATCTGTCTCATTTTCCTCTCGAACAGTTCACGGCCATCTTCGGGTATCAGAGCGTCGAGTTCGTGAACCCCTTGCTCAGCTCTTGCTCTGCTTCGGTATGAAAAGTAAACGGAATGCGGGCCAATGCCAACAACACGACGTAACTGGCGATTTTTCTTTTTCGTTGTAGCAACATCGCGATAGGATATAAATGTTCGGTTGTTTTTAACGAGAGAACGAAATTTGTACGTCGCGAAGCTTTTTTTTTATTTCTAGTCGTTTTATTCTCGCAGATTTTTTCCCCTCTTTTATTTCGTGCATTTTTATTATCTTGACTGACACGAAAAATTTATTTTCCATCGATTTTCGTTTAATTTAAAATCAACACACGAATAAAAAGTCCACTTTATTACTGATTATTTTTTCATCCCACTTGCACATTTTATTCGCCAAATGAGAGTTTAATATGTGAAAACGCCGCGATACGTGTGTATGTATCGATATCGCGTGCAGTAGTTGTGAATAGGATAAAATTTGCTGGAAATTAAATTAAAACGCTTAAAATCTCAATTTTTTAGCTGTGTTTGGCTTCGTGCGCATTTTAATAGAACTTCTACCTTACAAATATCAGCTTTCACGTATAGCACGTATAAACATTTCGTACTGCTGATTCGTATTTTAATAACGTCGTTCCGAGGACTCGTCGATGATATTGCCGACTTCTCTCATCTGATATTTCACTGTTTAAAGAAGAAGGGAGAGAAAATAAGAACATTCAGAGAAATTTTTTCTAGAGCAGAAAATTCGGAGAAATTCTAGAACAGAAATTCGGAGAAACGTTTCCTTTCGAGTAGAAAATTCGGAGAAACTTTTCCTTTAGAGCAAAAAGTTCGGAGAAACTTTTTCTTTAGAGTGGAAAATTCGGAGAAACTTTTCCTTTAGAGTAGAAAATTCGGAGAAATTTATTCTAGAGCAGAAAATTCAAAGGAACTCCTTTTCCAATTTATTTTTTAACAGAAAATTCGGAGAAATGTTTTTAATCGCCTGCAAATTCATCGTTCGTGTTCGTCCTTTAATTCCACCCATTCCGTTAGGACAAAATGTTCCATTTCAGAGGGAAATGTAATTTCAAAGTATTTCACGATCGCCGATAAATATGACAGTAGCAAGATACAAATCTAACCGGTGTCTCGTGTCGCCTGAAAAAGGAACAGAGAAAGGAACAAAAGCTGTTCCCGAGATGGGCTTTCGAGGCGAGAGGTGGGAACGATGGCAAGGCAGAGGGGCGGTTCTTATTGAAAGAGGAAATAATACTCCGCTACAAGATAACCGCATTACCCCTGGTATCCCTTTAGGTTAGAGAACTCTGCTCGTCTCCGTCGATCCGATGCTACTGACACGCTGCGAACTATGACGGCGAATACTAATTTGAAAGCGTAGACCACTACCACCTACCTATCGCGTCACCCTTCTCCTCCCGCCGCCCTCTAAGGAATTCTCGTGATATCGAGTTCGATTGACAAATAAAATACATACGTGTGACGCGGGCTAGCGGAGGAAAGTATCTTTCCGTTTCACGGGAACACGTTCCTCTCGGTTGTAACATGACTCTGGCAACATTTCTTCAACGGAACGGTTATTACCACCCGAGGAAAATCTTTTCCCATCGTGACGTAAATTCCCTCAAAATGATTTCGAACATAAGTAGGAGCTTAACGGTTTCGTAGTGCATGTACAGGGTGGGCTGTACGTAAAACAGGTCACCTGCAATTATCTCCGCTAGGTGATAATGGTACGAGAACATTTTTTTATAGGTAATTTAAATTTCTTCGTAAATGACATTTTTTTTTTCAACCATTGACGTGCATCTGAACATGCGTAATGTGGCCGTGACCATTTCCCTGCGGCAGATTGCGAGCAAAATCTTTGGTTTTGGCGTTTTGAAGTTTTTTAAAAAATTTTTTAAGTTTCTTAAGAAATTTGTCGTTTTTAAATTTCTTTCGTTAAATTAAGGTGGAAATGCACAAAGGGCAAAAATGAAAGATCTTCTTCCACTTTTACGTAAATCCGTGGCGAATGTTACACGTTACGAAACCGTTAGAACAGTCTTGTTATTTCTTCGATTTCTTCTACAGAGTAACGTAGATCATTCTATCTTCGTGGGAAAATGTGACGCAAGATTTCTATTCTTTCTGATTGGGTATTACAGGTCTCACCGTGAAATAGAAAACTAATGAGATATGCATTGAATGAAGTAGAAATAAAGAATGATGTAAGGAGGAAATGGATACGATGGGTAAATTGATTCCCATCGCTGAATGGTTTATTACGTTATTTTATCAGCTCTTTGTTAAAAAAAACAAAGAAGAAGAAGAAAGTGAAACGTTTGAATAGACATAATCGTTATACAGAATAAGATAACGTTAACCGTAAGTGAAGGAAGTACATTTGATACAATGTATAATTTAGAGGTTAGCTTGGGTGAATAAATTACACCGGTACAATAATAGAAAACATATGTTATTGAGTACGTTACACGAGTACAGAGAATTTGGAAGAAAATCTACAAAAATCAGGTGTAAAGTAAAATAAACATATTTTTAAGTATTTATATTTCAAATATAATTTGAAACAACTAGAAGCACTAAGAAACCCTACTATCCAAATCTCATTGTAACAACTTTCATTTCACCATTCGAACATCGTCGAGCAACAGATAAATTCACTGAAAAATGAATATCCATTGAAAAGTTTCATTGAAAATTACTTTACAATTGCCGATAATAATAATGATAATACAAGTCCAAGGTACACGTAGAATAATGCGCCTACGAGTTAGCAACGAAGAAAAAGGCACAGGTTCGTTTCAGTATTAAGAATGATGATCTTCTAAGGATCACGATAGAATTATATTTTCCAGCTGGTTGTAATACCATCAGGTAAAAGGTACATCGAGCCGTTTCACCTGGCAAAGGGGGTTAAAGAGCAACAATTTTGCCTAGCGCGCGTTCTACGTACCACGTATTATCGCGCTTTTATCGCTTATCCTTATGATAAACGCGAATGGTGAATTCAGTCGTTACCAAGAAGCCAGAGGAGGTTTATAACGCTTGTGTAATTTTCTTATTCCCTCATCTGTTGCTTCCTCGTTTGTCCTTTTCACTTTTCCACCGGCGCACACCGTCTTCCTTTTCGAGAAATGTGCTCGACCGTAACTACCGAGCACGATAAATCGCTAAATGCGTATCGTGCCACGAGATGCTACGGTTATGGTTTGCCGTGGTTCTGTCGGTAGCCACTTTATGCCAGCGCGAAAACGACGAAAACGAGGCAGGAGGAGAAGGAGGAGGATTGAGCCGAGGGTGAAGCGAACGACGAGAAAACGAAGGTGAACGTGAAGAAGGTGAGGGCTGAGAGGAAGATGAAGGTGAAGGTGAGACCAAGGACGGAGACAAAGAGGAAAGGGAAAGTGAACGAAGGATGGATAACGATGCACACACACTGTCTATAAGGGACATCGATCGAGCTCGAATAGTCACGATCTAAGGTGAGCGATTGTCTTGCATATCGAAGACAATTTTCCAGTGCAGCGTAGGCACTCGGATGCAGAGCTGTGGTGGTTCTTCTGCTTGTATGCCAGAAGCAATACGATACGCCGCTCCCTTTCATCGAGAAAGCACGGTTCAAGTGTACAGGCCAGTCTGCCGTGAACATGCCAACCCTTGTTAATGATCCACGTGAAACCGAATGCTTTGAACAAAGCCTTGACGCTACAGTTCATCAGTTCGAAAGCTGTTTTTTTTTTTTCTCTGTTCTGAACGCATCGTGAAGAAGAATGCGACAGCTCGCGGTGTCGTCGAATCACTTACAAGGGGATCACTTCAAAATTTACTACGAATTACCAAGTGGAACGTCAAAACCACACATCTTTGAATTTTACTTTTTCCCCATTTATTCTATGGTTTTGTAAACATTCAGGATAATATGAAAATAAGAATGGATTCGTTATCAGCGTCAACTGAAATACATTTCTGCAAAGTTTCGAATTACAGTTTCGTTGAACGAAGTTAGAACGAGGTCCTTCTGGTATTTTTGGGGCTGTATTTATATCATGTTTCTGGGATCATTCATTTCGAATAAGACATAAGAATTTGGCGGGAAAACGCCTCGAGCGCAGATCACAAGTGTCTCAACAAGAGAAAAAAAGTTTCGCACTGTCGTTCATTGCACACACCGAGAAAAAAAATCCCAAACATAGCCCGAAATTTTCCTCAGTGATCACCGAAACTATCCCGCTCAAGGGTCTCACAGCGATCGTCTACAAACACCTGGGAATAAAGACCAGAACTCAGGCCTCGGTGTCTCAAAGGGAACCAGAGGGATTCGACAACGGTCCACAATCCCACCCCGCACGTTCTTCCGTGTTATCGATGTATTAATCAAGCAGGTAAACCCCGAGGATATGTGAGAACATTGAGAAACGATATCCAAGTTGGTCGGTGTAGGGTCAAGTATATCATAAACACTGTACAGGAGTAAGTTGATCTCCGCGCGGCAAGGATGCCCAGCTAGTTGTCGGGATAAACTACTGCGCCGATCTTGCGATCAGGCCTTATCCGAAAGCATCTGTACGACAAATAATAATAAGCCTGGGTTATTAACGTGCCGTGTGCATCGTTGAAGCGAAGATCACACGAAAGATGCCGGCGATAAAGATTATTGGCTCGGGAGGAACGTATTATCATACTCGAAGAAGATCGTAGCCAAGGCACGATGTTGCTTTCGGTGCGCGCCCACCGAGGAACACCTATATGTGGGGGAGAGAAGACAGTATCGCGGGGAACCACACACAACCAGCGGAGGAGAGAGTAAAGAGAGAGGATCCATAATGGCGAAGCTTGGCTCCCTGGGATTTGCAGTGGTGGTAGGGGGGAGTCCACGTAGAGGACACACCGTAGATGCACGTAAGAAGACCGTGGTGAGGACAGAGGGGTTCGAGAAGTTCGACGGGTGGGAGGGTGAGGGGGATGGAAGGGAGGTGAGGTTGAAGAAGAAGAAGAAGAAGAAGAGAATGGGACAGTGTATCGAGAGGGTGACGAGGAGGGGAAGGAAGCAGGACAACGGGCGGGCGAAGGCAGGTTTATAGAGGGGATTTAGATGCGAACGAACGAACGGTTCGAGGTATTGTTCGATATAAGACACGACTTCATTAAGCATTCAAGTAATGTTCAAACATTGTACATTGAATTGTACTTGCGTCCCCGTGGCCTCCTGCCACCCTACCTCTCTGTTCTTCTCTTCTCTCATCCTCGATACACACAGCCTCTCCTCTCGGTTTGACTTCGGTTTTGCCCCGGCGTCTACGAACATTGTCCACCCAGGGCAGCTATGTATTGCTAAGTGCCGGCACAGCATACAATGAGAATATCGTCCTGGGAGAACTCGTGATGCCGCAATATCGAATAATGTATAACTATATCATGCGGCGGCTGGAGGGGGGGCGAAACGAAGAGAGCTGCGATTCGAACGGGAAAACAGAGGGCCACGGAAATGGAGATAAAGATGAAGAAGGGAAGTATCGTTTCGTGGTACACTCGGTAAACCTAGGCCAGATAAACCGATATATCTAGAACTACGCGGACACGGAATACTTCACCATATAAGTAAAACCCCCGTGGTCGCGGAGATTACCGGTTAGAGTGCCGCGCGATCTGCGCACTCTGCCTTGATTCATGGCAAGCAAAAGAGCCGCCTCTTCTTCGTGCTACGCCGCTCTTTTACGTTTCTTAATGCTATCGACACCCCAACTACCGTTTTCTTCCCCTCTTTATTCAACCGTCGATTTCTACTTCTACACCGCTTCTCTCTATTGATCTTGTCCAATGTTTTCGCTGCCTTTTTCTTTTACAGCTGTGTAATAACGTCACGTCATAACGGTTAGGGCAAGAGGTCGTGTGATCTCGGAGAACGGGGTTAGAAGGTAAAAGTCGGATACACGGGAAGTAGATTTAAATTGTGGCGAAGAAAATGTTGTACAGTCTCGTTAAAGAGAATAGGAAAGACGTTCTTCACAATTGGACTGAATCAACTAATACGATATCGATGTTTCAAATTACACGGTTTGTACAGTTGTTTTATGGGGAAAAGGTCGCAAGTTAGAATGGTAGAAAGGTGGGAGCTTTATGTTACGACAGCATAAAATTTATAACCTACATCTTCTATAATACGCGTACACTTTATATCCAGGTACAGTTTCAGTCTGATCACCGGTCAGCCAATGATCCAGAATTGAAAGAAAATTGTAGACGAATTGACGATTTTTGGTACAACTTGAGATAACATCAACTGCTGTTAGAATTAAAAGTACGTGGAGTATTGTGAAACGAGTAACACTGAAAAATGAGAGAAGGCTCTGATGATACTTAAAACAAATTTTATACGTACGAATTTTACGTAAAATTTCAATTTCAACATCTGCAATTTTTCGTTTTGTTTTGATGCTTCTGAGAAAAGTGTGAATGATTTTTTATAAGGGTAAGTAACAGAAATATTTTATTATTTATGGAAAGCGATAAAAATTGTTTCTTATTTTTCTAATGAAAAATTTAAATGTTAAATATTAAAGAACTTGCGTGCCCTTTCATATATTTCAAATTTTTTTTAGTATTTCAGTTCTTCTTTTTGAAGAAACTCCAGCGTTCAAGTTGCACAATAAACGACAAAAAGAATTTCTATCTTATTCACACACTATACATTATTTTCCCCATAGAACAGTAAAAACACCTCCACATTGAGAAATATGATTTGAAGGTATTATTTCTATATAAATTCATGCCGAAAAAGAGTGGAAAAAATGAACCTCAAAAGATTCGATCTCATGCTGCCAAATTACGAATTTATATTCATGGGACTTGGGCCGAGCGACGACTAAGTTAAAATACAAAGTCAATGGCGCTCGAGGTTTATTTGATTGGAAAATACAAAAAAAAAAAAAAAGGAAAAGAAATTGCGACGATTGAAAATTAGACAAATAAGAAGAAACAGGACTCGAATAGCGAAAAGTCCTTGGTCCATCTGAAGAGAGTGTGTACAAAGCATAGAATTCAAATTGAACACGTCAATTTAGCGAAGCACGGTAGGGTCGCATTAACTGAGCCCTGGCTCGAAACCATTTAATTAACGAAACCTCGGTGAGTTTCTCCTTCAAGAATTGCTCGAGCATGAAGCTTTATCGTTGTAAACCCGACACCCTCGAATAATAAAAGTCAGGGAAAAAAAAACAAATATCGTAGCTACTACCGTGTTTTGCTATTACCATTTTATTGTAAAAATAAAATTTTCACAATTTTTTCCCCCATTCAAATGAGAGATTTTTTTAAATGGACTGGATCTGTTCTTATGTTAAACGAAGTCGACTATTAAATCAGATTATTTGGAGAGAATAGAAGAAGATTTGGAAAAAGTAGAAGAAGAAAATTCACTGTCTTAATATTAATTGAAAGTTATTCAGAGTTAGGTTGCCTTTTTTCATTTTATAAAGAACAGATCGTCAATGGATTTATTTCATTTTTATTGCATATGTTCATTCCATTGGTGCCGTCTAAGCACAACAAAAGTCCCAATATCTACTTTAAAATCATTTCCATAGCGGAAAAAATATTTTTTAACACGCCCCAATGTCTAAATATCTCCAAACTGAAAATGCCTAAATATATTAATAGCCTAAACATCTCGAAAATAAAAATACCTAAATATGTCAATGTTAAAAATATCTAAATACACCAAAAGTTCAAATATCTCGAAACTAACAATACGCGACACACGCCATTGTCACAATCGCCGTCGCAATTTGTCATTTAAAGCTATCCGTCGATAACAACGTTGACAGACAAATTGAATAATTCCGCACGCACGTTTTTACACGGATCGTTCGTTTTCCCTCGTAATTTAAGAAAATTGCATTCGAAATCCTTTAGCGCGGGTAATGCAGGTTGCCAGCCGCAGGGGCTGTCTTAGCAACGAAGATGTATAACGCTGCCGAGGGAAACAATGACGGTGTGGTTTACTGCCGCGTACGCGGAAAATTTTCACGATCCCAGGAAGGAGATCATTCCAGCTATCAGCACGGGGTTGAAAGAGAGCGGTGAGAGAAGACCTGGCCTCGCCTCTCTGCACCCAACCACAATGGTAACTTCAACGTAAGCCAGGTGTATTGAGTTTAAATGCATTTTGCGTAATTGAAGGCGCACACACCGGTATGGAAACGTTTTACCGGCAGAACGGTAATAATATCTGTCTTGCGAAGAATTGTGACTGCAATTTTCGAGTACCCCAGCCGGCCATCCTCTTTTCCTTCTCCTACGAACAGAGCTCTGCGCTGCTTTTCTGCTTTCATCCCGTGCTCAGCCAGCCTCCAACGGAAGCCGAGCGCCCCAGTCTGAGTCGCGGTGGAAAAAAAGTAAAAAATATGACGCCTCCACGGACGGAACACGAGCCTTAATGGCATTGTTAACATAATTCTCGCGCACGAGCTCGCGCATAACTTACCGGGGCTACGACGAATTATTTCGAAGGAGATACCATGGGATGGCCGAAATACATCACACGGCGCAACGCCTTCGAGAACAGCTTTCATGCTCG
>NW_017100176.1:27823-88824 GCF_001263275.1 Habropoda laboriosa
CACGCGAGATCTTGATTTAATGCATCCAATTGACATCACTTTTTCAACCCTACCTACTAACCGTTGCTTATCTACAGTTTCCACGCGCTACCCCTTTTTTAACCCTTTAACGCTCACATGTTTCTCGACTGGATGTGCCAAAAATGATCAATTCTTCTGTTTTTTTAAAATATTTTTCTAGGCGTAAATAAATTAATAAATCAAAATACAACTCGAGAATTTTCTATCTTAAAATTGACAATTTACCATTGGGTGCCATTTTCTGTTCAAATTAAATTTGCACTGTATTACGAGGTTTTAAGTCGATAAATCAGTTCCTTCTAAAATTACATCCACAATAAAAATAAATCGAAATACACCTGCGAAATTTTCCATTTCGAAATTGACACTTTACGATTGCGTTCTAAAGAAAAAAAACAAGGAAATATCCCAGAGAATTATTTCTCCGAGTCCATAAAAGCGCGAACTTAAATCCAGATTGAACAAAGCGTACAACGATAAGTATCCAATCAAATTAAGTGGCAAAAGAGAAATATATGTTGTTAATGCAGCGGAGGAAAATGAAGAACCAGTTCCGCGCTGAATACACGTCAATTTGCTTTCCATACCTAACTATTTGATATTTCTCTGATAACAGTTAAAAAGGCAGCTCTTACAGGGGAACGTTGCCTTAAAACGATATATCGTTCTACGAAATAAAGCATTTCTTTCGCCTTTTCGCAATAATTCCACCGTTGAAACGTCTATAAAAGCGATTCCTTGATTGCTTCTAGCCGTGCACACACTGTGTGTCAAAAAACGAGGGAAAAAAAGAAGAAACGAAAAAAAAAGAGAACGTCTCAGCTTCGGGTTCGATAAAAAGTATTCAGACTTTTAAATTAAGCCTTTACTTGTCAGGGCTGCCTCGTACGCGGCACGACTGCCTTTATCTTTATTACGATCGTAAGTTCACAGTCATAACTAACCGCTGATTATTTTCGTTAATGAGTTCTGGAAGTAATAATAAATCCGGTTCTGAATAGCCGGTAATACCGCACTTTTGCCTGCTCATTTAATAAGACGTTTGTTACCTTGGATAACCTTTACGTTTCTCTTACGCACATTCCGCTCCTAATAACATCTCGTACCGAACTGTTCACTCCGCGGCCTCGTTCATCGAACTTCGACGTAACGTCTGCGTTGTTCCTTGCTCTCTAAAGTTCATTATCATCTTCATCTAATTGGATCAGCCAGCGATAAACTGGAATCCGACTACCGCGTAATAATTTCAACGTGAATGCCTCTATAAAATTCAATTGCACCTCTGCGAGTTGCTTTTTAGATTCTCTACCAAACGATGTCCTTAGAACTCTTCTTCTAATCTTGATTGAGTTGAAAATTTTCAACTACTTGCAAGTAGGAAAAATTGTATTTCTGCGCTGATCTGTTACGCTTTGAAAATTTTCCCGCGCTGCGATCTTCGAGACTATAGGCGTTTCGAATATTTTCACGCGCTGTGACCTTGGCGCGCCTATAGGCGTTTCGAATATATTCTCGCGCTGTGCCCTTCGCGCCTTTCGACACACTTTTACCTGAATTTAATCCTTAATTTATGCCTTTTCCTCATTTACACCGCAATTCAATAAAAGAAATTTAAAAACGATAAATCTTTTTTGTCCTTTGCATACTTCCGCGCTAATTTAATAAAAGACATTTAAGAACGATAAATTTGTATTGCCCTTCGCACAGTTCCGCCCGTAATTTAATAAAAGAAATTTAAAAACGATAAATCTTTTTTGCCCTCTGCACACTTCCGCCTTAATGTAACAAAAGAAATTTAAACCGACAAGTTAAAAATTTGAATTTACGAATTTTTTAGGAAACTTTCAAAACGGAAGATTTTGCATCCGTGATTGCCACGCGTGTTACGTATTAATTCGAAAGTGTTAAAAATCGTCGCTACTTGCCACAGTGAAAAAACATTAATTCGATAATCAGTGGGAAAAGCGCGCGCACGTTTCGTATACTTTCTCGAAGTATATAAATCCCACGAAGACAATTATTCAATATTCTTTTTCATCGTTCATTTAACAGACGAGGAGTCACTCCGTGTTTAACGACACCCCTTGAATTACGCGACAGTGATAAAAATATTTAACGTTCCTCGTGGAACATGTAATCATTGCCCGCAAGAAAATTGGACATCTCATCAGGCCGATGTTGACCAGATTAAACGCTAGATAATTGCAATAACGTACGAATGACGAACGAAAACACGTAGCACGCGAGACAAAAACGGCGGAATGATAGAAAAAGGAAGAGGGGGGAAAAAAAGGGGGTAATTTCACGGCACACGATACGTCGAAAAGGCGTACACGGCATTCGCATATTATTACCCGTTCTCCCTTAAGGCGTCATCAGTTCGCAATAAAAAGATTCTACGACCGACTGACGGCGGCCACATCTAGCCTGTAGACTTTAGCTATAATTCCATATAAGGTGTTCAAACGATTAACAGTTCGAGAATGCGGTGTGTACACGTTCATATAGAAATGTAGGTACGTCGTAGAAAGGGACGTAATTATCGTTAAACTGTTCGAGCACCTAACGAGACGCGCCATCGTTTCGTAGAGCTGGAATTCCAGGTAGAACTAAAGGGTTGCGTGAGTGTACATCAGCCCGGATATGGAATATATTTCTATCTATTATCCCTCTAGTGTCGGTAATGTATGACACACATATGTGTATGAACGTGCACACGTTCTCACGTGCTACTCCCATTATATTCTATCAGAAACTGTTCAGATTCTGTATTAAGGGGGTGAATTGTTAATGGCGAAGAAAGGTCGCTTCGATGCGAAAGATATGGACCGTTTATTTCGAAAGTGGTGTAAGTCCATTTTTTTTTTTTAAATGAGATATCACATAATTTGTGATTAATTTAGTGTAAACTTTTTATTTGTATAAAAAAAAAAATGGACTTGCACCACTTTCAAAATAAACGGTCCATATTTAAACGTTCAATTATTAGGTTGGTGCATGTAAAAGGTTTTTTGTTTTAATGAAACTTTAGATACGTTGTGTTTCTCCAAGAAAATAATTTCCACACATTTCTGTATACTTTTATAACAAATTAAATTCTATCAGCAACTATTCAGATTCTATATTAAGAGGTGAATTGTTAACGGTGAAGAAATTTACACTTTTATGGAAAAAATTTATAAAAGTATTTTCTTTTGTTTGATTTTCGAATTTATACGGTATGGAAATTGGTCAGGTGCTTGAAGAAGTAGTAGTTTGTTGGGGAAGATCGAATGAATACGGGAGGATGTGGCAAAAATTCTTTATGGTGGATCGTTTAAATCGACATTCCGCTTGATTTATAATTCAAGAAAATTCCACTTTTATTTTGGTGATACTTATGTAAAATACCTTAAGTAGGGTTTCTGTTACATTCACCTTAAAAATTACAAGAGAATACCGATTATCCGGATTTCTGATTTAGCAGATTCTCAATTATCCGGACTTTAATTTCCCGATAATCTGTAATGCCAACATTTCAATTGAAATCCTTGCCGAGGATCGCTATTAATTCTATAGTATATCATCTGTATTATCGTACTTAATGTTTCATTTGTTTAAATTTTTCAAATGATTTGACCGACTGATCAATGACTTCAGCGGACGACCAGCGTTTTACTATTACATTAAAGCTGTAAAATGCGAATATAAATAATTAATTAATATTTATGGAATTAGCTATTATATTAAATTAGCACAGTACGCCGAAATTATGTAGACATTTATAAAAACAAGTGTGCAGAATAAGCACTGACGTAAATACGAAAAAATATGACTATAATTTAAAGACCAGCCTCGCTACAGCAATCGTTAAATTAAAGCGTACCCGACTTTCCCGCGAAAAATAGTTTCACAGGCAAAAAGATACTTTTACCATCGTTTACCTTATTCCGTACGCATTGTTGACTACGTTAATTAATATCTCCGTCCCTTATCGTTATTTTCGTTGAACAAACAAAGTGGTTGTTAAAAATATGTTCCTCGAAAAACACGCCAGAATCCCGCCCCTTTCTGCACGCTGCTAGCAGAGAGACAACTCATGCTGATAGAGAATCGGAGGGAAATTTTGCGTTACGCGTCGTGCATATTAAATTTCAAGTGACGTAGCAGTCGGGCCTGTAGCTTTCAATGCGCAGAATGTCAAACAAATCCAGATTTTATCAAAAACCGATATCGGTCTATCTGGTCGTCCAATGGCATGCGAATTTTGCCGCGCAATGGTCATCCCGGGGTGTGTTGTTCCGTCCTAAATACACGGACGACGGGACAAAAACCAGATACTATAGGTTGTCGAACGGTCTGGTACGTGAACCAGACGAAATTGTGAAAGCGTTGTTATCTTATCTGTGACGGACCACCATGGATCTCGTTTCTTCGGATTTTTCCAGAACGTCGAATTTTCATGGGTGATTATCGACGTTTCTTTATATTTTTTTTTTAACATTCATTCGTGTTGAGTATAGTCGGTGGAAGAAATAATAGAGAGGTCGTAAGTTCGCTCAGGCGTATAGAGCGTTTGGGACCGAGTATAGTCGGTGGAAGAAATACAGCGCGTTCGTAAGTTCGCTCAGGCGTCCAACGTGTTTGGGACCAAGTATAGCCAGTGGAAGAAATACAGAGAAGTCGTAAGTTCGCTCGTGTGTATAGAGTCTTTGGGACCGAGTATAGTCGGTGGAAGAAATACAGCGCGTTCGTAAGTTCGTTCAGGCGTCAAAAGTGTTTGGGACCGAATGTAGTCGGTGGAAGAAATACGAATTCGCTCAGAAGTAAAGAATGTTTCGTTCGTAAGTTCGCTCAGGCGTCAACAGTGTTTGGGACCGAATGTAGTCGGTGGAAGAAATACGAATTCGCTCAGAAGTAAAGAATGTTTGGGACCGAGTACAGCCGGTGAAAGAAATATAGGGAGGTCGTAAGTTCGCTCAGGTGTCAAGAGAATTTGGGACCGAGTATAGCCAGTGGAAGAAATATAGCGAGGTGGTAAGTTCGTTCAGGCGTTCAAGCATATCGACAAGCGAATCGATAGAAATCTGAGAAGATAAGGCAATCAGAGCCGCATGAAGTATATCTTAGCTTTGATTCAGTCCCAATCGAAAAATGAAAAATACCGTAAGCGACCTCGCTATATCGCTTCCATCGATTGTACAATGTTCGATGGGTGAGAAGGTATCTCGACTCAGACACGGTGTATGTATATCAGCGTGCAACATTGTGTATTTCTCGGATAGTTTCACTTGGGGCAAATTATTGCTTGAAATAACGGAATTTGTTGCACACCGCACTCAAATTATTTCAATAGTTCATGACGAGTTTATGAACAGCAATTAATTTTATTTCGTTAAAAGTTTCATACGTACAGCTCGTTCAATCCTCGGGATTGGCAAAAGCGCAACTGTACAGCGCATCAGCTACCTATTTGATGTTATACCATTTATTAAATCTCATAAAACGTATCTTTCGCTTCGAGTGAGATCTGCCCAACTTGCAAACACGATTAAGCGTATATATTTTCGAAACACCGTATGTATGTTCGTTTCACCAACACACGAATTTTCGTAATTTCAAATTCATCGATTGTTGTATTTTATCGACGAAACTCCGATAGAGACGTAAGAAGAGAATAATTTCATCCGTGGAACGATCAAGTTAAAATCGATGCATGACGCGACGAGATTTCCATGCTTCACCTTTTACACGCTAGTTCGCTTAATCGAGATCACGTCAAGCTATAATTTCGTTTACGTCTATTTCATCCATCATCTTGCTGCTGGCTGATCGTGACTCGCCAACATACACTATCGCGGTAACGCGAGTCGGCAAATATGCGAATGAAGATAAGCAATTGATTGAGTTACGTCACGCGTCAATGGCCCGCGTATTTGTGGAGGTAAGAGCGATGCGTCATTTCGACGGACTCTCTGATGCACAGTTTGACACCCCGATGAATGCTGTATATTTGAAGAACACAGGTAGCAACTCCAATCAATGAATTCACCATCGCGAACGTTTCACGTTTTTTTTTTTAAAGACGAAGGCAATAAATTTCACGGTGTTAGGTAGGTACATATGAATTTCTGGAAATGCAATCTATCGATGGTAGAATTTTTTGAGATCGCTGAACTGAAGAAGTTAAAATGAAGATGTGGGGAATGATTGATATGTAAAAATATGGACCGAAGAACGAAGGAAATTCGTTTGAGTAAATTTGCTGAATTGTAATAATGAGAAATTGATGGTTTAATAACGAAAATAAATATTTTTGCTTTTAGTTTTAGTAAAAATATTTATTTTCGTTAGTAATAGATTAATTTCTCGTCGTTACAATAATATTGCTTTACCACGATACAGAAAATTTGCCTAAACGAATTTCTTTCATTCTTTCTTCCATATTTTTATACTTCAATCATTTCCTACATTATTATTTTAATTCTTCGGTTAAATATTTTTTTAATGTTAAAAATCACACAAAAAATTCGTGCTGTAGCAGTTACGTGCAAAATGTACAATGTTTCTTACATTCGTAGAATCGTTATATGCCCACTGTTATACGTGATACGCGTTTTAAGCTGTAACAGGACATTTGCATTTAAAAGACTTTCAAGATAACTGAAACGTTCATATTTTTCACTTAATCTCGCTTTAAATATTTTTTTATTTGTTAGAATTTAGGAATCCATTTTTCTTGGTAATTCTAGCATACGCAGATAATTAAATAAGCTATTTCGAACAGGAATGTGCAATTCGAAAAAGCACTGAACAACCAAACTTAAAGTAATTTAACCATATGTGTCCTACTGACCTCCAAATAACTTTAAAATGACAAAAAGTTTGAAATTCGGAACGGCAGAGGTCTGCAAAGTATCAAAATGTATCATTCTAAGATCGTTTTAACAATTTAAAATATCATATAAATACATTATAATATATTATCCCATTTAAAAAAATGACAAAGACCTCAAAACCTGGAAAATATGATCTCCAAAAAAATTATTTAATTCCTCAATGCTCTAACAATAATTACATATAAAAATTAGGTATATTAATATTTTCATTTCACATTTTTCTTACTCCAATTTGAATCCAATTTCCCAATGTCACTGAAGCGAATTAAAATCGCGACTAATAATCTTCTAATAGATCCGACTATTTTCAGTTTTCAAAAATATTACACTTCTCAAAATAACGTTTCAATTCGCGAGACCCCGGTACCGGTTAGAAATGCTTCTTTACATTCCCTCCGAAAGGTACATCACTTATCACAAAGTAAATTATTAAATTCAACTCGAAGCAGGTAGAGAGATTTACTTAGGAAAGTAAAATACAGCTCTAAAAGAAACGAAATGCAAGGAAAGGAAAGCAAAGAGTTACTGAAAATGTTTTCCATTAAAAAGGAAAAAGAAAAACGAAGGGGCAATCTAGTAGTGAGAGTCTGAACATTCGCCCAGCTCCTTGAAGGAGGCTGATTAGTTCTGAAACAGCTCGATCGTATATAACATCGATCCAACCAAGTTTGTTCCCGCCGCTGATGAAGCTATTGCGCATTGTTGTATATACAACGGAGAGGAATCTTGGAGTAACGCGTGTTAACGAGCCGTATGGGTGTTGCTTGTAGGGCTGTGTACCAACTTCTAATGTCCTGTATGAATGTACACGCGTACCTGTACATACACGCAAACTGGAGAACAGTGTTCTGGGTACAGTGAAACAATGGCTTACTAAACAAGAGGAAACGGTTTATAGAGAAATGGTTGAATTTTGTTCAGTTGCTTTGTGAATTTTCTGCTTTGAATCAACGAAGATTCTTTGCTGTGCTAGGAAAATACTCGAATTTAAATTTTTATTTCAATATTCGATGTCTAATTTATTTTTCGGAGTAAATTCATAGTAAATTCGTAGACTTTGTTACTTTTTCTAGAAAAATGGTTGAATTTTGTTGAGTTACTTTGTGAATTTTCTGCTTTGAATTGACGAAGATTCTTTGTTATGCAGCGAAAATACTCGAATTTAAATTTTTATTTCAATATTCGATGTCTAATTTATCTTTCGAAATAAATTGATAGTGAATTCGTAGACTGTTACTTGAGTAGAAATTTTTTTTAGCAGTAATATATAAATTTCAGAAACGAACTATAAATCATTTTGAAATATTTTTATATTTGAATTAATGATTCTAATTTAGAATTAACATATTATTTTTTATTATTCTTATTATGTAACAGAAGAATATTATGATTGTGATAATAATACAAATTTATATTGACGTTACTGTCAACGATACAAAAAAGAAATAGAGAAAATGGAAATAGTGTGCTATAGTTGCTTCAAATTTCCGTCTCAATTAACCCTTATTTGATTAAAGATGTACCATACCATAGGTTCTCACTCAATCAGCTATAGTCTAGACCCTAGGGTGTGTTTACGTACAACTTATGTGGCTAAAGTATCGAGTACCTCGTTTCGATGTACACGATGGTCGGTGGATTATGCTGTACCTGTATACAAATTGTTTGCATAGGGATAAGAGATTGGATCGATTTTTATGAGTATGATGTCAGCCACTTTTCTCAACTTTTTACCATGGAACTTCTTTCTCACCCTTTTTACGACAATCGTGCTTTTCCCATCGTGGGTTTGTTAAGTTAACAGTGTTTCCTAAAGTGTTTACGACCTTCGAGAAACTGTGCCACTTTTGTAACAAACGTACAACGAACTTCTTGCTTCTGAGGAAAGTAATTACAACTATTTTTAAGCTTTATTGTTATATTAAAAAGTGAGTGGTAGTGTAGAGTGTACTTATTTACAAAAATTCTGGAAACTGTGGTTAGAAGAAATTTGAAAAGGAATTAGTTCGAAGCTTCAAGTTAATTCCCAATTTAAAGTTAGCAAAATACTAGTAAACAGCTTCAATTGCCTAAAATCAGGAGTAATTGGACTTCGTTAATTCCACGAAAGTACTGAATTCTTCAATAAGAAATGAACAGTAATACTAAATTCCAATAATTTAATCAATCAGCTGAAGTGCAAGTTAAAGTACTTAAAATGACTTAATACCAAACTTTTCTTCAATAAAAAATGAAAAATAATCCTGAATTCCAATAATTAAGAAACTACTCAATTTCAGACGTTCCTTCAATAAGACGTGAAAAATAATCCCGAATTACAATCATTGTAAAATTACTAAAGTCCAGATATTTCTTCAATAAGACCCAAAAACTACTCCCGAACTCCACTAATTCAGTTGATCATCCGAATTCCAACTGAAGGTACCTAAAACGACTTAATCCCAGACATTTCTTCAGCAATAAACAAAAACCACTCTCGAATTCTGCTAATTTAATTAATGAACCGAAGAGCACAGTGTCCAAACGCCCAAACACGACGATATCGTACAATCGATTCTTCTGTCCGGTGACAGAAGAAAGATTGATTCATGGAGGTAGGTGTCAGGCCTGAAAGTGGCACACTATTCTCCCCCCGGTGGAAGCATTCGTTACTGTCCATTAACGTTCCTCTCCGATCGAAAGAAAGGAAAAAGAAAAAGAGAAAAACACAAGTTTCTTCGGGGTAGGTGCGAAGTGCATAGACAGCAGGGTCGACGGAGCACGATTTCCATCGAACGACACGGCAGAATGCGCGCCTCGATAGGATCGCGCGGGCGATAACGCATACGGAATTCCACGCACCAGTTTACACGCGGTCGGAGAAAAGTTTTATCTAGCCGGAACGTGCAGAGGAAACGAACCTTTCCAGCGCGAGCCAGCGGCAGTTTCTCGGGCCACCACCGCCGTTCCCTGAGAAACTTTCCACCCAACTTTCCACCAAATTATTTCCCTGATAAAAGTTTTCCCCCGGGTGCCAGTGGAATCAAGGCCGATGTATAACCGGATATTACGTCCTTAAAAAGTCGCGTGAAACGGTACTTTACCTCTGTTCAACCTGATGAAAACGTCTCGAGGAAGTTACACAGTTGTAGCTTGTAGAAGTGCGCTCGAGAGAGATCGAGGCACGGCCAGAGTTACGTGAAATAACTTACCGAATGATAAAGTAGAGATACAAAACGGGAGGGGCGCAATGATTTAGTAAAGCTGGTGTGAAAAATCAATGATAAGAATAACGAATTAGTGATTGAATTATGAACCCCGGCTTCCTGTGAAACATGGTTAATTTTCCCGCGGGGCAAGTTTTTACACGGCCACCTTAGGTTAGACACAGGTTTTTGCCGGTTCGACTAGCCACTTCTCCTATTGTTACACATTCATCATTCTTGACAGTTGCGTTTTTGTGCTAATGAAACGAGGCTAGGTTTCCTCTCTTCCTGGAATAAATCCTCCTCAAAAATCAAAGTGACGTTACTTAACGTTTCTTTGAGAGACGTGTATGTACACCGGAGGCACCTGAACCGGGAAAACTCCCAAGTGTTCAGGATTTTAACCCTTTCGAGGCGATAGGCTAGTGTATGCATCCGATGAGAAGAATCGACGGGGCAAAAATGAAGATCTGAAATTTATAGACGATTTAGCGAATGAAAATTCAAACAGCGACGCAGTTATCCCTTGAACAATTAACAGGTGTCTCAATGCGGCGTGCAAAACGTGAGGAGAGCTAGCTGACGAATTCGAATGGTTGTACAGAGCGTTTGGCTTCGAATTGGAAACGTTAAGACCGATTTGGACTTATTAATAGTAATTCATTTCGGACGTTTCGAAAATATAGCTCTGGATACAGGAACCTTAAGGCCAACGTGAAATATTTGTAGTTTGTTGACACTGAAGTGTGAAATTTTAGGATCTATGGGATTCAGTTTCTTTCTTTTCTACGTTTGTCGTGGCTTACATGCCGCAAATTTAGAGCGAAAGAGGCTTTTTGGCCTAAATAGGCCTAATAGGCGCTTTGAAAATGGTTCACGCTGTGACCTTGGCGCGCCTATAGGCGTTGTGAATATTTTCTCGCGCTGTCCTTAGCGCCTTTTGCCGCTCTTTAAAAATTAATCCTTAAATTTTGTACTTCGCCCTAATTTTCCAAAGGAGACTTAAAAACGCTAAATTTGTCAATTTTAATTTTAAAATATCAGCTGTGTCGCGTTAATCAGTGAACGAATAAATAGTTTGGTCATTGGACAAACGAAGAAAGGAACAAAATCTGACGCTTCTCGGTGGCAAGATAAATACTGGTTAAAAGCTACTTTTCTTTGCTTCCCTCTCATCCTTGCAGCGCTTTTTTTAACTTTCGTTAAGAAACTACCCGGCCGGGGTTATCGTTTAAGCAGAATTAGAATTTCGAATGGGAAGGGAAAATAAATAAAGGCGTTATTATACAGCAGCATAGTTAAGTGTTTAATCGCGGCGAGATATCGCGAAGTTCGCTGATCGCCTTCCAGATGAGGCGGATGAAATATTCTTGGCTCGTTGTGGGCGGCGGCCGACTCTCAAACTTGCCCAGAAATTGCGTTAAATGTCTTGAGCAATTTCGCCAAGTGCTTTTATCCGCTAACGAGTAAGTTGTAACGCCGGAAATTGAATAACGTTAGCATTCGTTGGTTGCGCGATTTAAATATCCCACTTGCAGCCGTTCCTTCGTTAGTTTCTCCTTCTGCTTCTGTTTAAAGGGCAGAGCACAACCGTGCCAATTGAATGAACGCTCCTCCAACGCTGTTTCAAAAATATCATTTTCGATACGAGTCTAAGGAAGACTATTTTGCGTGTTTACATGGCTACACCAACCTGAGGTGTCTGAAAATAGGCAAAGTTTGGGAATTTTTTTACAGATAACTACCGAGTAAAACGTTTCAATTTTTTTACAGGATACAAATGTGACTTTCTGCTTTTCTCTCCAATTTTTAAAATTGTAAAAATCTTACAAAATGGGGGAGTTATTAGGCTACCTATCTAATAACTGTCTACCCTTAAAACTGGCTTAAAATTGGTATAAAACTGGTAAAAATGGTCCTGCAGACCTTGTCTAACGTGGGGGACCACTTACATTCTCCAGACAACTGAAAAGCTAAGTCCTGAGCCTCCAAACACTTGCTCCCACAGTAAAATTGCATACCAAGGCAAGAATCTCGACACCAAAACAGCCAATGACATAATTTACAACCGTCTAAGATCGGAACAAACAGTATCAACCACTGCACAATAAAAAAAAGACACCAACATCTACCCAACAACCATTTCTCCATTGCCAGCACTGACGTCACAGTGAAATTAGTGTGGCTAACTCATTCAGGATCGCAGCTCATTAGAGATAAAGCTAATTTCCCGATTCGCCGTTTAAGTTGTGCGTACCGTTACAAGTGTGTCTGTACGATTTCGTTATCAGTGCTCCGAATGCAGCGTCTATTCTGCAAACACCAAGATCTCCATTAAGAGAAACAACGCTGGTTCCTTCGATAACGTACCAACAAGAAGATAAAGATGAATTATAGGATGCTTCGAATATTTCTAAAGCTTCCGAATGCATCGTTCGCAATTTGTATTCCGAGAATCGCGTAGCGAATTTCGAGAAGCTGCTAGGTTCCCCGATAAGCCTTCTGACAAATCTCATTGACAAGAAATTCTACTGTGTTTCGGTGATTATGAATAGAGGGGCTAGCTGGTGCTCGCTTACGGAATAAGCCAGCAGCAGTGGCTACATTCCTTTTTGCCACACGGACACGAGAATATAAATGACTGTCGAAAATTTGTGATAAACGTGAGGTCAGTTCTCCCCGTTCGAAACTTTGCGAGCAAAACGATAGTTCTACGGCCTATGTATACGTATAGCAGTGGGTCCGCGTAAAGTTTGCACAATTGTGGAAACGGCTGACGTAATTTATGTGGATACAGGTTCGCGGTTATATGATATTGTATAAGTACAACGAGAGAGAGAGAGAGTATATGTATACGTACATTTCACCCATTAATTTTCGTCCAAGCTGCTTTCTAGCCGCGTCAGGAACAGCAATGTAGCCGTGAACCGCGAAAAAGTTGCTCGATTAAACCGGATCCCACGGTATTCGCTCAGCCCGACTGGATTAACAGCTTTGTTATTATCACTCGGTCGGTCACCGACTTTTTCCGTTAACAGATTACGTATGAACTTTTTGATTTGCGTACACCGAAGACATTTATCCGATAACATGCATCCCGGGATATTAACGCTTGAATTACGAGGCCAAATCCGTTTAGCGGTATTCGCCCTAGTATCCAATTTTCAACTACGAAAGGTATGCAGTTAAATCAACGCAACTTGCGATCGCCAATATGCTCTATTTCATGGTACTTTTATATTTATCCCCCCGATGGGAGATGCTTCTTTTCCCTTTTTGCGAACAGATTGAATTCCAAGTGGATCATTTCCCGCGAACGACTTGCAACCTTTGAATATTAATATTTCGCGTATTCAGAGGCAATTGTTTAACAGTCAGACTGTCGACACACGCGACAAAAATATTAATTTCAATTCTAACTTCCGTTTCAATTTACAAGACTGAGAATTACCAAATTTAAGTAATCCATAATTCTCTTACGATTGATCTATAAGTTTCTTACCTAACACAGTGCCTTAAACAGCTGACTCGTGGCAGAGATTTTTGTCAAGATGCGACAAAAGTATTTATATTAATAATAAAAATCAATTTTAATCTTAACTTGCGTTTCACCTTATAATTTGCCTATAATACGGTACCAAAGCAGTAAACAACTTAGATGTACAGTCAAGGAAAAAAAATCATAAGTGAAAGGGTTAAAATATGAAGATAAGTAAATTTCGTGGAAAATACAGTTAAATAATATACAACAGATCAGGATGTGTTCTGCTTAGTGTAGAACACAAGAACTCAGTTCAGATTGTTTCAACGTTTTACATAGGGGTCTTTCAGTTTTACTAAAGAACGAAGGAAGAATGATTTTAATCAATTTAATTCAGATTGCAACTGCTCATATCATAATCGTAAGTCCGCAGGGGGCGAGAAATGATAGATAATTCAACTGTCTGCCAGCATAACAACGTACTTTAGATAAATCACTTTAGATAAACACTGCTGCTATCAGATGCATTGCCATACCTGTTCCCTGCAAAAGAATTATACGCCTGCGATATCTTAATCTACTCGTTGTCCTGTCAACATTTAGGTATCTGTTTAACTACACGTAACAGCGGCTAAAAAATATTACAGGAAGGAGAGTATCGGTTTGTAATGTGCGACATATCTTCTCAAATAGATTAGACATTTTAACTTTGCTGAAAAGATGAAAATCACGTGTCAAAAATTTACAGATACGACAACAGAAGGAAATTTATCGAATTAAAAAGTAACTGATTTTAAAAAAATGGAATATATCAATTGGTAGCCTGTTGAGAAAAAGCATTAATGCTAACGGTGTATATTTTAATGAAAGGAAGCTAATTATTTTTGAAAACACCTACAAAAACAGTAGTTTCATGTCGCACAACCTAATATACTCAATAATATAGTTATCGCAGTTCCTTGAATTTATAGCGTTAATAATTACTCTCTTTGCTGCAAGACAAGAAAATCATAAGTCTCCCAATTTGTAATAAAACCCTAACAGTAGTGAATCTGCATCAAAAAATAAGTCCAAAATGTAAAGTAACATTTTTTCATACGATGTTTAATTTCCGAATAAATCGACGATAAAGTTACGTGCACCGCGTGTGTACGCTTACACGTGCGCCCACAGATCTTCAACATCGATTTACCTAGAAACGATTGCTTCCTACGAAAAAACCTCACTCTACATTTTCGACTCACTTTTTCACGTAGATTCACCTGTATTCGTCTCGTACCACAAGCTTAAAAGCATCCTGTACAAATCGTTTGCTACTACGTCCAACCCGACGTTCGACAAAAACACACCCATTTCCTTTGTTTAATATTGTAGTACAACAATGTTGCAACGCCATCGAGCTTAAAGACCGCCACTCAAAAACTGTATCACACAAATTCAAGGTTAAGGTTACATCTGAGATAGTTTAAGAAAGAAAAACAGAGCAAGGGCAATAAAACGTTCAATCAACCGGTTTCGCGGAGTCCGAACCGGTACTCTGCGGTATGTAGATCGCGGCGTTGGAATACCGGAAATGCGATATTAGTTAACCGCGCCGGACAAGACGACGAACACGAGAAAAAGACGTTTGACCTGTAAACTATGCGACACCCGCATATATTTACGCGTGTCCGCATCTGTACAAGTGGCAAGTTTCGGTGTTAACTTCCTCCACGAATTCTTCTCCCGATTACCATCGAACGTTTATGAATAGGATAGGAGGGGCCTGTGCCTTCCCGGGCATTTTTCCAAGCTGACCGACCGACCGTGCGCGCTTTGTGCTCGAAAGGCTGATCCGAAACGCGGATTACGATAGCTATCCGAGACTGAAGACTGTATATTCGCGCTAGAGGTTATGTCCGCTTGTACACGCGGTATCTGCATGCAAGTTAAGTACAATAGGCCTCTCCCTCGACCTGTGTTCCCGTATGCGTGCATTGAACACTGGGTTTCCGGTCGATGTGGCCGCGTAAACGTCCGCGTTGAACGTATAATGGTGGCGACCTTAGAAATCCTCCGGGATACACGGAGCAGTCCGGTGATATACTTGGATGGTTCGATAATGTATCTGGATTGTTTCGCGTGGCAGTACCGTGAACGTAACTCAATACCAGCTAGAGAGACCCTTGTTTCGGGAAACGAGCACCGTTCGCGCGTGTATCCGAGCTTGCCGGCCCCGTGTATTGAGTTGTAACTCGCGGAACGTCCGTTTCTTTAAGTTGATATAGAAGCACTTCCAGCTGCATACTTCATTCGAAGGTGAACACTCGGGTACCAGGCTCGCGAGGAATTTATCTTCCGAGTTGTTTGACCTTATACCGACTTTCCCTGACTGTCTTCATACCTGTCACATTATTACATCGGGGCAAAATCGTTTTATACATTCTTTCGCGTGTTCTTTGTCAAGGTTCAGAGGAGTAAAACAAGGGTAGAATATCAATATCAATGTGAAGATTTTTGTTGAGATCGTGCCTATAGCTTGGATTGTTTCTTGCAATTTGTGTTTCTTTCTAGGGGTTAGTGTATTGAACATTTGTCACGTAATAATGTAGAGTTGGAAAAATTAGTTAAATTAGTAATTTAATTTATAATTGACTATACTTCTAGCGTTAATTTGCATGACTTTTTAGAATGGTAAATTGAAGTTGTTAAGGGGTTGGACCACCCCTGAGGTATGAAAAAATCAAATTCACAGGTTATACTTTTAAAAATATAATACAAGTAATTTTAATGGAAAGTTTCGATGGTTGTACGCCATTAGAGCCGATTTAAGGAAGCGTGTCAATCAGGAAACGAAACTTCAAACGCGTTTTTCTCAGAACGACATTTTAAAACGGTATCGTCCATAACTTCCACAATTTCCATCTGATTCACTTGAAATTCTCACAAAATACTCTCTGTTATATCATCTAAAGCTGTACATAGGATTTTTGCAATACATTGAAAACTTTTTCTGCGATTAATATTTCTATACCAGATTGTTACAGAAGAAATGCGATTCTTCCTCCATACATTCATCATTTCTATAAAACTCAATATTTTTCAAAAATCCTACGCACATCATTAGTAATTGGCATGCAGATGATGAAGATTTTCAATATTTTTCTCTAAGTCAAACCGTGTGGCAACAGAGAAATGACAACAACAAGGGGAACTTGGTTAGAAATAGAGGTTAGGCGATACAGCTGTAGCGTCGCCATTTTATAAAGAAATCAAATGAAAAAAATACTGTCACATTCCTCGAGAGTAATACAATAAAGCTGCTATAAAAATTTTTCGATCGAGCGAATGATTGCTTCAAAATAAAATGCCAAAGTCAGCTATCATTGTCAAGCCTTAAGGGTGGTTTAACCCCTTAAACGGTTTATCGAGAAAGTTTACGTTACTAAAAATCGACGTTACACGGTGACAATACAACGTGGATATCTGGTGTTTTCAACAGGCTAACGCGGGGTTAACGATCGCGGATCGATATCTGGTTCGAACGACGGACTTTACGACGCCAGGGACAGGCGAAATATCTCGCGGAAATTCGAGGGATCGAGGACGATTTTTGCCCGGCGCTGTTTAATGCGAACGCCCCGTAAATCTTCCTTTCGCGAACGTACGAAACCCGTTTTGCATGCGCGCGTCCGGTAACGATGTTGTCCATGCAAACACAATCATTGATGCAAGAAGAACGCATCGAATAGATTACACGTAACTCGCGGCCAACGTAAATCATCGGGCGCAGTAAGGCAAACGCGAAGCGGTGGATCCTGAAAATGACAATGAGTCGCGTCCCCGGCGTAAATCAGAGCGGTTTTGATTTATCGATGTTTCCCACCGTCCGCGCAGTTTTAAATTGCGCATTATAAAACGAAATTATCATCGGCGATGTCATACCGGCCCCGGGAAATTATGCAAATTTACAAGCGAAACGATATTTCAAGTTAATGGAAAATGAATAACGTCATCAATGATATAGCTATCCGGGATAATTGCCTGTTAATTGAATAATGCAAACTTAGACGTGTCTGTACAATACACGGGGTATCTTATTTTACGAACAAATTCTTTTTTGTACGAGATATTTAACCCTTTCGAAACACTGTTGTTAGTCGACGCTTTCATACGGAATGATCGATTAGTTTAAAGCACACGATATGAAAATTAATGTAGGAACCTAGGGAAAAATATTGAGGGACCCAACGGGAATCGAACCAGGGACCTTCGGATTAGCAAGTCGAGGCTTTGCGCGCTACGCTAACCACTCCCTCTCTATTCTCCCTTCGAGGTTTCCTATTTGGGTATGAAGGCCCCGATACTACACTCGGCCATCCTGAACTGACATTCGCCCTCGAATGTCCTCAGTGTGAGGGACCCAAACGGGAATCGAACCCGAGACCTTCGGATTAGCAAGTCGAGGCTTTGCGCGCTACGCTAACCACTCCCTCTCTATTCTCCCTTCGAGGTTTCCTATTTGGGTATGGAGGCCCCGATACTACATTAAGATACGTGTTATTTCAAAATTAACTGTTTCATGACTGTCAAATTATCCGGCGTTGCCTGATTTTCAGTCGACAGCGATGTTTGATTTGGTATTCATAAATGAGCTTCAATTTTAACAGGCGTATATGTACGTCTTTCGTGAATGAGTGTATACAGGGTGTCCCAGTCTCCTTCGACTACTCGAAAACTTCTTTCTTACTTGACGAATCATGTAAGTAATGCGACGCCTGTTTAACCCTTATGCCAATAACCGGAATTGTCGTCTACTTTATCGTCCAATTTTAGTAGTTTTCTGATAAGAAAATTCTAAAATTGAGGCAAACGCGGATAGGAAATGTGCGAAATAACAACGATCTGGCCGGATAATTAAATCTTGTACCTAGAAGACCAAATATTTTAAGTGAGAATTATGCAAAAGGGTACCCGAGAACCCGGTTATTGACATAAGGTTAATGGGAACATGTGACACTCGTGAAATTAGCGAAATTTTTCAATGAAAATGGCTTCCAAAATGATTTATTTCGCAGTTGCTTTTTTTATAGCGATATTACACACTCGCTAGTGTAAATTTATTTATAAAAAAGGTAAAAATGAATGTTTTGTATTATCTATATCCTGCAACATTTTCGACTAAAAGAGAAAGAGCGAGTTTTCAATCTGATAATTGAGAGAATGTAATGAAATTGAAAACAAGGATTTAACCAATTCTAAGAATATTCTATTTACCGCTATCGCAATCTCAGAAATGCTTTCACATTAATTGTTAAACCATCTAAACTATTCCAATTGAAACTTATAAATTCATGAAACTCAAGAAACCGAGTAACACGAATGTTAATTTTACATGGCCCAAGTTTTCCGTTCGAGAAACTTTTCCTGACAAAAGCAAGTAAATCTTTAAAGACAGCTTCTCTCCCTTCGACGAATTTCTTCGAGGATAAACTCACAGTCATGTTAATCCACGAACTGATTAAGTACATGGCCAGTTTCTTTTACATTGACAAAAATTTCGAATCACTGTGCGCTGCAAGTTACACGAAAATTTTCGGTAAAAAGTTAACCCTTCGACAGTTTAATAAAATTAAATAAAAATTTATATTTCACACGTATTTTTTTAATAATTACCTCGGGTATGATCGTTTTTAAAACAACCCTACGTCATAGGTAAGACAATAACATCTCGTCCCTTTCCTCCCAAGAGTCCCTTTTGAGTTAAACAGTTAAGTATTTCAATTAACAATCTTTTACCAAGTTTATATCTTCAAATCAATCGAAATGAGATAAATTACTATTCGAAAATTAATTCCAAATCAATAAGGACTTGGTAACGCATTTAAGAAGCTCAATTCGGTCCTAAAGAAAAAAAAACAAATTCAATATCGATATTTTTTTACATAAAAAATTCTAAAAATCTAAAAAGAAAAAAAGTAGTACATTCGTGAAAATTGCCAGGTGATGCGTGTGTACAGATTTTAACAAGATAAACAATTGTTTTCTACTTGTATCTTCATTTTTCTTTCATCGGTTCGATTCGATTTCGAAAAATTTGATCAAAATGCTGCTTGGCACGTACTCGAATCAAGCACTTGCTCTTCACGCGAGCAAGTACCAGCAGATCGATACCATGGATGGTCAGACCTAGGATTTAGGAGAGGATCGCCGTGGTTTTTCATGCAAACGATAGCTCGCGCACGTTCAGCCGCCACGCGAGCCATGATTTCTTTGGCCAACGCATTCGTCAACGTCGCACGACCGAGTCGCAGAAATTTAACCCGCCGGAGAAATGGACGGCTTTGTGGCGTGCTATTCACGGACAGGTTATATCCACAGCACAAAACGTCATCCTTGGAAAGCTTCGATTTGTATTCGCGCCGTGTGACCGGGCGACGAAGTAATCGTTTCTTGCGAGAACTTCCAGAGCACAGCTCGAATTTAGATTCGACATCCTGTCATTGTGACAATTCCTCCCCCACATATAGGTGCATATTCTTCTTTTTTCTCTCGGAGAGATAAAGCGAAGAAACGCAGGGAGAGAAATGATGATCTCGTCGATCCTCCATTTTCTATTGAAACGTACGATTGAGAGGGTGGAGAACAGGTTTGATTTCAAAACTGTAGACTTTTTGTCCTTTTTTCTTGCCTTCAGTAAGTAAAATTATAAGAATTGAAAATTTAATTTTTTTTAATATTTGCAAAAGTACTTTTTAAAATTTGGAAATATTTAACACTAGAAGTACCAAATCCGTCATTTTGACGGATTTCAGATTTCTTACTTTAAATTGCAGAAATTCTTAAGATGCTTATGTTCAAGTATACAGTGTCTTCTTTTAAATAAAGGAATAATTATACGTACCAATGTATTTTCCATTAATGACTTTAATTTCCAAGTTCTTTATACAGTCTTACCTAAACACACCAGAAGGGGAAAAATTTATCACATTCAACTCCGGTTGTTCTAGTGTTAACGTGGACGTAACGATCGTAAATATTAAATTGAAAGATCGAGGATTCTGTGGACTTAGTTATCGATTACTGAACATGCACACAAGTTCATAATTTCGCTTGTGAATTTAAAAAAATTGCTAAGATAAATGAATTCATCAGGTAAATTGGATTTGTCTCTCTTCGCCGCTTTTTACACTTAGAAAACAATTTGCGTAAAAGTTGCGGAGTGGCGAGCAAGTTTCAGCCAACAACAGTTTCATGAATAGAATTTAGTTGTTAATGCAGGATATTTAGCGAAGTTTCACGAGAATTACACCTTAAAAATTACACGACGTAAAGCTCGCTCATTTAAATAGATACAGGAACGTTACAGCTTATGAAAATACGCGCAATCTTACGCGTGCTATGGGGCTTCGTAAATCATTCTACGTAGCAAAGATTCGTATGCATTCGCTAAATAAATTACCGCGGGTTTATACATGAATATTTAATAACCGCAATCATTTATTCCGACAACCCAGGATTCGCCGACGTGAAAAAATAAAAAAAAAAAAGAACTTCCGCCAAACTCGATGAGCGTTGATATCCTGGCCGGCGAAACTTCCAACGCCATTTTCTACATAAATAGTCGCGCAACCGCTAATCAACGGATAAATTTCTTGTTTGAACCATGTTACCTGCATTGCTTTACTGAACACTGCAATTATACCTTCCTAGAGTTTTGTATTTGAATTAACTTTAAATTATTATTTCAGCTCTAAGTAAATAAAATTACTAAATTAACGAATATAAAGATAACTAAAATTTATCTATTGTGAAACACATTTCGACGAAAACTGCGTCTTATGATAAAGAACGCTTCGGTAAGTGAAATTGAAATTTAAGAGTTGGAATATAAAATTCATGTAGTGTTGAATAATAGGACCAGACACGCCATAAATCCTGAAGTCTCAAAAGGGTCAAATTCAAAGTGGTTTCGTACTTTATCAACGCCGGTGGGTCACTTGACTTCGACAGGCTATCGAAGTTCAGATCTCGCAAAGATTCCACAGGATTCTCACACATTAGTCCACTCAACACTTTCTCCGGTCATTGTGCACCCCATCCTCATGAAGACGAAATGAAAGGAGGTCTCAAAGCACCGCAAAAAACTGATAGGTGCTTTAAAAATTAGAAAATCACCCATCAGGGTCTTCCAAGACGATTCAAAATCCTCGTGGTCCATGTTCACGAAGATTTCGTCAAATTCGCTCCACCAGAGTCTAGGCTTAGAGCACTTAGGACCGCTTAAGCAGTCGTTTTGGTGCAAGGGCACTCTTCTTTGCCCCCCGGGCAAACCCCAGAGCAGCGGCCGGGGCAAATGACGTCGACAATCGTAAAAGGAGTGGAGAGCAACGATAGTGGTGGGAGTGTAGGCTTTTCAACACGTGCCTATCTTCGAAGCATAAACAGTTCTCACTACTACATTTACATAGCGCCCCACCACAGGATAGTTGCTTAAGTAGGCGTGGCCTACTGCTCGAGTATCGCTCCAATGCCCTCGTTTCTCTGCCCACTTCGCATAGAGCAACTTCGTGAGCGGCCCTGTACCATGCAGAGCTCATGAGTTTGCCCATGGGGTCATATCCCCAGAAGCCTACATTTTCTAACACAATTATAAAAATAGGGCACATGTATTGTCATTACTGGCCGGACGAATTGGACCAAATAAAATTGCGTGACGTCGAATTAGGTACGAGCAAAATGCCCCACTTGCCCCGGAGCCGCCCCGGGGGCAAACTTGCCCCTCTTGGCCCTGAGCCGCCCCGGGGGCAAACTTGCCCCTCTTGGCCCTGAGCCGCCCCGAGGGCAAACTCCTGAGCACCGTACAGTTCTAGGCCTTTGAATTAGACAAGAGACTCATCTGGTACATCGCTTAAACAAATTGTCAATAGATAGTATTAAGTTTAGCAAGACAAAGCGACAGTGATCACCCACAGACAATTAACAACACACAATTGTTCAAATTAAAAGAACGTGACGATCATTTTCGAAAATGTACACCGCGTATACGCAAAGTGTTGAAAAGATCGAGCACAAGACATCGAGGCATTTTAGCCTGATGATTTGAGGGCAGAACGAAAAGTGGTGTGGAAAAGAAGACAAAAAGTGACGGAAGGTTAAAGCTCTCATATGTGCACAGACACATTAGTCCCTGGCTAAGCCTTACAGGAGCTGGTCTAGTGGTTGGCCCTTGCGTCGGGTTTAATTTTATTCCGTCGAGCGAGAAAAGCGTTGCTCAGACGAGAAAAAAAAAGAAGGAAAAGAGAAGGGAAAACAGAGGGAACGAGGATGGGTCCTCCGGGTTCGTTCTCGGTGGTTTCGTTCCTTGCCGCTACCACTGTCTCTAAAGGACGAATTAGATTACCACCGACTCGATTAAACCGGCGTCATTCGAGGCTGGTCCAGGATAATCTCGAACCTTGCCTCGTGGAGGTTCGTGTTGTCGACACGTTCCACTGGAATACCGTGATTTCGTGCCGGTATTAACCGGGGGAACTTTTTCACGGAAAAGCCGTGTGATACTGGCGAATCCATTACTCGAAATAATTATCCGGGGATAATTATCAGCGGGCAACCCCATGCGGAAAATAAAATGCGGCCTAATGAACGATAATTCCGCGCAATTTCACGCTATTCCGTGGTCCCCGATAAATTTATTCCGCACGAAATTTCACCATGTGACGTTCAACGATACGCGCCGGCATCTCTGGGTTAAATATTTGTCGAATTCTTACAATTGAATTCCCCGCGATTTGCATTTAATGTGCTCAACTGTGCGCGGCACTACGAGGAAATCTCGTGGAATACATTCTTCGATAGGTGGCTTTCGAACTGCGACAAACGTCGAAAAGAGACAACCGGTATATTTCATAATATAATCTTCGTTGCAAAATTCCTCGTATGATACACTTTTTTTTTCGTTTCCTCAATTATTCAACTCCTTTGAAATTTTCACGTAGAGTAACGAAGCGTTCTTAAATTTCCACCGTGAAATCGTACCGGGTGTCTGGTAAATACGGTCAAAAACGAAGCGAATCGAAAATATTCTTTTTAAAAAATTCCAAGCTCACCGAAATAAATATAGTTGAAAGCCGAAGAGTAAATTATAATTTCTATGAATGAAATGTGTAAAAATTTCCATTGCAAAGGCAAGAGGAACTATTCTCATAGTATGTAAATAACGTTAGAATTTCATTCTAACAAAGGTGAGTTACATTCCCACGACTGTTTACAAAGAATATTTTCTACTTCGAAGACTGTGTACATTTGCACGGGAAACAATCACAGAAAACCGTTAAAATTTTACGATCATTAGTGTGCACACGTCCCTTTAAATCAGTTTCAAACTCCGAAGAGAGAATATTCTTACCGGATGCGTTTAATCGAATATCTGAACAGATACAGGTAACGCCGCGTTTGCTGTTACTTTTCAAATCGTTGTGTAACATGGATACAGAGAGGAAGAAACGATTTGGTATTGGAGAACAACCGTGAACAGCTTCGTATTAGCTCGTTAAACGGTCGTAATCAAGAGAGGTGTAATAGCGCGTACAGTGAGAATTAATAACGAGAAAAAATACTAATTATTAATCTAACCTGTCAGCGGTATAATGTGATTGCAGGATTTTATAATGGTATAATTAATTTCACGTCTTAGAAATAATTCATTAGCGCCATTACGGAACCGTTGCGCCTCTAATATACTTCGCGATTCACGTGTGTGTGTGTATAACAGTAAGTTCACGTGCAATCTTAATAATAGATCACTTTTTTCCAGTTCAAAATCACCCGATAACTACAACTCAGACATGCTCGGATGAATTTTTTCTTCCGCTACGAGATGCAATGGAAAAAGTATACGCTTCTTTGGAAAAAAAGCATCTTAAAATAAACTCGAAAAAGTAACCTTTAAAAAAAAATTTCTCTTCCATGGGAATTTTTGTGCTTTCAAACATTTCTCGTATCATTCGTAGGAAAGGAGATATTCAGGTGGCCTCTTTTAACTGGCACATGCTGTATATTAAACGGTCAAATAAAGAGTTCTACATAGATCTCTGGATTTTGCTTTGCAACGACTAGATTGTGTCGTAACAGTCAGGTTGGTAATTTCGATCCTTTTTTTCTCGTCATAAATCTGAAAGGAAAATAGGACACGTGTTTGAGCTAGCGACCGTGCCAACCGCGATATTTGCACGAATGTTCAATGTCAAAAATTCAGTAAGCCGAAATCGTTCTAAATTCGTCGAAAAAAAAAAAGAAAAAATAAAGTTGATTGATATTGGAGGTTGTACTGTTACGACCTACATCTGTTAGTGAAGTTTCACTTTGCTGACATTTTTTACGAAGCAATGAACAACAGTCTTTTTTTGGGGGGAAAACGAAGATTTAAAAAATGGGTTCGTTGATGGATAAGGTAATTGTGAAGAATGTTACTGTTCCTTTTAATTGAACTTATAAGCGTGTCAAAAAATATTATTTTTTTAGTTAAACTGATAAGGTGTTTAAAATCAATTCGAGTGTGTTTACATTTAGAAATAGGTGTTCCTGAATCTATTGTTCTAAATATTAATTATATAATTATTGGAAGACTGTTATTTAATTTCAGTCATAATTTTCGAACATTTTTTTATTTCCATTTCACAACAATATTTAATTGTTTAGATTATAGTGATCGTATTTCTTCTGCTTGCAGTATTAATTTCATAAATGAAAGGTTAACGTGTTATACGAAAAATGAAAATAAATATATTGCCTTTACGAGTATCAGTTTCATTCTCGGCATAGCAAACAACATATTTCCATATCCGTTTCGTGTAATTTATTAATATGAGAAAAACGGTACCTTGGCGGAACGAATCCTTTCACTGCTTCCTTCACTCTCAGTTTCATTCACTCCTTCCTTTCTCCCTTTCATCGCATGCAAAACGACCGATAATTTCGTTGCTTTTCGAAGCATATTATTATCGTTCGAACACTCGTGAAACAACAATTCGTCAATAATATAAACGAAAGTATGAAAAAGAAAGTGCCATCTTAGCCCAAAAATAATGTTTAAATAAAATAACGTTTAACTATCTTAACTCTACTATTCAGTTTACTGATTTCTATTCAACTGAATTTTCAATAATTAATAAATAAATAATTTAGTTAACAATAAATTCACTAATAAATTTTCATTTAATTCCTATTCAAATTACTTCAAACGCTAAGTTTGAATACAAACATTAATTTTCATGACACTGCCAGATATAGCATTTCAAATTCGAAACAAATTCATAACTTCACACCCCGGATTAGTGTTCCACATTTCGGGTAACAATATTAAAAAAAGCGATGGATAAAAACAAATCGATTTTGACTAGCCTAACAATAAGCTCCGCTGTACGCTCCAGATTAGTGTTTCACCAGTTTAGCTGCCAATATTCCAAAAGCGAAAGAAAAAAAAAAGAAAAAGTGTAGGAAAAAAAAATAAATCGACTTCTGCCAGCCAGATAATACAACTCGTTAGAGTGGTTTATCACTTCACGCCCCAGATTAGCGTTCCGCCGTCCGAGTAACAATATTCCTGGAGAAAAAAGGAACAATGCGGAGGAGAAGAAGAAATCGACTTTGGGGCCAGGCGGATAATGTAGCTCGTTAGAATGGTTTATCGTGGCTGACCATAGCTTGACACCGGAGAAAGAATTGATACAAGGGAAGAGAGCCGGAGTAACGGTAAGTCATAGTCCTGGTACCAAGCAATCGAGATTCGACGCTAGGCGGAATCACGCGATGCTATAACTCGTATACACACGCGTCACGTGTATATCTCGATTCTTAAATCGTCGTCGTTTTCCGTAACCTCGGCGTCTAAGAGCTTGAGAGGAGAGGGGAGAGGAGCAGAAGAGATGGTTCATTATATCGTGCCGAATTGCGGCGCTGACGATACGGTGGTACGTATACGGTGTTCGAGGGAAATCCCATGAAATAGGTGCACACCGGTGGTGGTACACGGTTGTGCGGAGGGCGGCCCGATGCGACGGCGGTGCAGCGCGGCAGTAAACGTTAATTGAATGCGCTAATTCACTCTCTAATCTTGTGTAACCGTATTTACGCGTAATTGCAAAATACACGGCCGCGATATTGCCTCGCGGGGGCGTGGTGCACTTCTGCGAGCTCGCGAAGGTCGCCACAATACAGTGCCAGGATTTTCAGCCACCTACGGGAATATTAATTTGCAGAGAGTTCTCGCATGGCGCCGTGGCAAATACCTATAGCCGAATATCAGGCACGTAACGCGACGTACGGCTGGTCCCTGTACTCTCGTTTCCGCGCACGGAAACGCTCGCGTAATTATGCCCGGCTGCAGGAGGTAGGTTGGCTTTCTGGAAAATGTGCCGCTACACCACTTGGAAAAACATTATTTAAGGGTTTGTTAGGCGTAATCTACGACAATTGGCGAAGTTAACACCAACTTCGGGTATCTAACGTTGGTTTTTATCATATCGCTGGCCTAGTTGAGGGGTCAGGACCACCCCTTGAGGAATGAAAGTGATAAGTAACTTTGGCATTTTTTTTTTTTTTTTTGTTTTTTGGGGAAAGTAATTCGGTCAATTGGAAACTTTTCGTAGGGGACTTGATGGACTACTTTTGACGAATGTAAGGAAATTTTTTTCATTTAGTTTATATACGAAATAATTGATTCTAAGCTCAGGGGAGATCTAACTCCTTAATTCTGTTTCGAGGAGTTCCTTGTACAAAGTGAGAAATACTCAATTATTATGGAAATGATTCAAATGGTAATTGAAATTACTTTTCTCAGGATGAAGAGTTAGTTAGCTGTTATTGCAGGTGTGTCAATTTTTAGTATGTTATTTCGAACGATAATTGAATACGAAACGATGGCTGTAATAGATGGTTTGCTGTCCATTATAGTTTTTATAAAAATTAAGAACGAAGGCTCTGATAAAAATAATGAAGATTTTGTTTAAACCTATGGAGGATATCATCTTGTAATTACGTTCCAACAGGGAGGAATCAGAACTGTATAAAAATATACAGGGTGACTCAGTATATAAACAATGAAAACAGATTATTTGAACATATCTTCCTCATTTAAAAATTTCTCTTTTTTTAATACCAAACCTCAGAAGAATTATAGCAATTCACATAACTAAACTTAACACATTACTCAACATCTCATCTTCAAAACGTAAATTCTAAAAATTTCACAAATACTTCATTATTTCAAACCTGCAAAACACGTTGAAACGTCTGTCGCGATTATATCCGAAAGAAAAACCCGGTAAAAATTGTAACGTGACCTTTCTTTAACAATAACGAGAGCAAATCTTGTTCCACAGAAGCTGTCCTCGTTGCCACATCTCTAGCAGCGATTTTAATATTTAAATTGGTGCCCGGCAATGAGTAGAACTGTGAAATCTTCGTTTCCCGCCATTCCACCAAGCTTATTCTTCAAAATTAAAAAAAAATCTCAACTCCCCGCGAAAAATCAACCGTTATACGTTAGGCGAGAAAGAGGAGCTAACAGTGTCGAAAATAGGAACCAACAGGATTAATACCCGAGGTATTGTTTTATGCTAAATTTCCAAGAGAGAGGGACACTTTTTATTCATCACCTCTGCAGTCGTGTAACCCATTAGAGGCAACCCTAGGGTGCATTGTCAAGCTAAGACACTGATTTTCTTTTGCTCCTGATTACCTTCCTTAAATCCTTGCCAAGTGGGAGTCTGGCCTTTTTCTTCGAAGCTGGCCGGTGAAACGAGTCAACCTCTTAGGGGCGCGAGATCTTTTGACTTAATTACGGGCGGACAAAGCCGAGGAAATCGCTCGGAGTTTGTAGAAAAAGGACAGAATTCTTTCGAATTGCATCAGCGTCTTCCGCGTAACGAAGTTACGACTGGTCGTTTGCATCCTCGCGAGCTCTGATGACGCCTGGTGAGTTACGTAATTTCCTAACATGGTCAGAAGAGAGGTACACAAAAGGGAACGGGCCGCCGCGCGACCGAAATGGAATAGAATAGGAGAGAAACAGAGGGAATAGAATAGAGGCGGAGATACAATGAATATATAAAGTAGACACCGCGAGCGACGCGTTATATACAGGTAGTATAAAAGTAGCTCTTCGTAGGTAAATCGTTATCCACGTGTACATACAGTTTCTTCTTCCTTTTTTTTCGTCTCTCTCTTCCTCGGTGGATCTCTCGCGTGCGGTGCTGCCCATTAGCGTGACAATAGAAGATTCGTAGGCGTGAGCCAACGAACCGCGAGAGCGATGAACCGTGACGAAATTGATTTTGCGTCGTCGATGTGTCCGATGAGGAATCGAACTTGGGGGGATAATGTCGTTGAACTCGATTCGAAATTATAAAATCCTGTTAGACAGAGCTAAGAAATTATTTATCATGCTCTAATTTACGAATTTTTGTGATCAAACGAACGAGTACACGGCGAGATATGAAAGGAATCAATTATTCACGTAGCGGGTGTGTCTCGTTCAGCAGCTCTCCTTTTTTTTTTCGAACAGGTCGATTTTATCGAGGCGAGGAATATTCGGGGATATTCGCGAATTTTATTTCACGACTGCGGGTGTAAGTGATGTATAAAATGAGTAACACTTCCTTGCAAGCAATTTAATGAAACGGTTCTAACCCTTTCGGTGCAGTAGATTTTCGCACGTAACGCATTTGGTGTTTATAAATTTTGGTGTTTGTAAATTTTTTAAAAATTCAAGATTTTAATTTGATCCTTTCAAAAATTAAGATAGAAGGAAAATTAAGGTTACTCACTGAACAACGTTAGAAAGTCCTACGTGCTTTGTAGGGTTCCAGGAACAGTTTAATCGACTTGTCTCAATTGCTTCACAGATGGTTTCAAACGATAAAACCTCATTTTTCCTGGACCCTCAAAAATCTTAATTAGGGCAACTAATCTAAGGGGGAAATAGCAAGTGTCCTAATATCTACGAACGATACTGTCCATCTTGCACCGCAGAGTTGCATTTGATTCGCCATGTATCACGTTGTCTCATTCGCTCTATCCTGATCAAATTTTCTCCATACAATACAATAGATTCCATTTAAACTGCAAGAGAACCTAACTCCAAACAACACCTACCAAACCCATCTGTCCTATTCGTGTCGTCCCTCGAACACACAAAAGGCGTTGTTGCCTCGGAATGTCGACGGACGGTCGAATAGATACTCATCTTGGTTCGCAGCCGAAGCAACGAAAGTAACAGCGGCTGGACAGTAAGCGTGTACCAGCGGTGATCTGTCACCGCGGTTGGTGCAATAAAATTTCCAAGAATGATATATCGGCATTTTAACGGCAATGAGAGTTATTCGCGCGTGATCGTGTAAACGTGACTACACGGAACATCTGCATAGACGCGATCCGTTCTTGCTTGACGTGAAAATATAATTTCCGCTTTGAGGAAATCGCCGGGGATTTGTCTCTATTGCTCGTAGGAGGCTGAGGCAAGTGTTTGCGCGCATAAAGAGACTTTTCGCTCGAATTGGGTCTAACAAATCGATTTTTTTCTATTTATATTTTCTGTTAGGCGAGGCTTCTAGAGTATCCTGCTACAAAATTTTTTAACAAATTTCAAATATTAACGAAGTTACATGGGTTTGAAGTTAAGTGTGCAGGTACCGTATAAATTGCACGAAACACTTTAAACTGATTGATGTAATTTTTTGGAAATTAATGTACCGATTAATTTCAAATTTGATACACATCTTCTGTATACCTCTCTCTATAGTCCTCATCATAATTATAAAAATATCAACAATATTTTCACGTTTTACAACAGACTGAATTAAAACAATTTTGTATAAAATGATATGTTTCCTTCAATTGATCGCAATTCTTTTTCTCCTCGATTTAAACGAACGACTAAGGTAGAGATGATAAAAGTAAGTTTACTGATCAACATGAAAGTAATTATTCAAATGGTGTCAACCGTAAAGTAGAAATTTTTGGAAGTGACCGCGCATTAATACATCTATCTCAGTAAATATTTCTCACCGTTCAATGTAACAACGTAAACATATTAGTAACGTATCAATAAACCAACGTGCAGAACAAGAATTAAGTAGACCTCTTAGTATGGAAGAAAAAAATTCATAAGGCTACCGATTTTTCCTGCACTTTCGAGCGAATTCCCAATTAAACTACTGCGTCGTGTGTACCAACCTGTCTCGTATCTCGGCAGTAAAAATTAATTAAGAATTACGACTACGACAGTACGAAAATGATCCGGTCTCGATAAGCGTTTCGTTGATTTGCCCTGGCGGATCGTTTGTAGGAAATGGCCATGTAGATAATAAGCACAGGCTCGTAACGAAAATTTCTGAAAGCACGATTTTCATGAACGTTTCGTGCGTGAGATTAAGCTCCCGTTCGAATTGATTTCCTTATTGGCAACGATAATTTCCCGTTTCATTAACGCCCTTAAATTTCGTCGAGAGCAACCACTCGCATTTGGCGCAGGCCAATGAACTTATCCCGTACGCTGCGTGGCATCGTAACTTTTTCTGACTCGCGTCGGCTCCGTTACAGAGCTGTACCCGTCTCACGGGATATTATCGATTTAACGACGGTGAATCTGCCCGACTTCCTTATTACAGGTGGTTTCGAGATTCTCGAGCGTGCCTCGTTCCCGCATTCTGAGGAAACTATGATTGCGTACGCCCATTTTTATAGAAGGATCAACGATATTGCTGGCCGATTAATGACAGCGTGAATCTGTTGTATCTTGCACGAAATGGATTTCCCTCGGTGTATGAATGACTACTGAGAAGTACACTTATCACTATGTTGCATGCCAATTTAAATCATCTACAAGTTATATACAGGATAAGGGAACCAAGTTAATTTATTATCGTCGTTCGTTTTAACGATTCCCTCGAGCTCTCTTACACGATTACTTTTATAGATATATATGTACAGTTACACTTACGTTAGTGTAACTAGATAACGATAAATAGAAGCCTTCTTTATACTGGTTATCGTCGTCGAGAAAATTGATTTCGAACACTTACCGATTGCAAAAGTATCCCAACACCAAGACGTGACTACCGCGGTTCTCGGTAGAATACACAGTATACCGGGTGTCCCGAATTTTTTCGGATGAAACTTTGTCAGTACGTTCTATGGGTATAAGTGAGAAAAAAATGTCATATAAACATAGGACGTTTGAAGCTTCGTTAAAAAGTTACAACGATAATACGAAATGGGAAAGGAATTTCTGCTATAACTTCGTAACAAATCTTCAAACGACATACGTTTATATGACATTTTTTCATTACTTATACCCGTAGAACGTACTGGCGAAGTTTGGTCGGAAAAACTTGGGACACCCGGTATATAATGTGAACCATATACGTGTTACACGTGTTATAAATGTTAATGAAAATATGTTCAATGATTCAACAAGCAAGAAACAAGTTTCGAGTGCACGTAAGTGTGTATAAATAGAACTACACTTAGAAACTGGTTCACGGTGAAGATTACTGTCGTTTTTTCAGTAACAATTGAACGCTGATGGCAATGTTTAAAGGTGATTATTACTGAAACTACTTTCGTCGCAACTATTTGGTCCTATCTTAAACACGAAAAATCGTTCCCTGTTTGTTCACGCACGCAAGTGGCGCATCGGCTCATTATACGCGCTACTAAAACCTTGAACGTCCTTTTCTTTTCGTAAGCGTATATCCACGCATTATGATCCGCGGCGGTCATAAGCGCAACGTCGAGTTGCTTTCTCATTCGGTTTTAACGATTACTGGCCGCCTAACTAGTTCTTTCAATATCCTGTATTATTAGGAATTTACATATTTATGTGCACGTAAAGCGGTCGCTCCCAGTATGTGATTTCATTCGGAGTCCTTTAATATAAACTTCAACGGCGATTTTGCGTGATACGTCCGCGGGTTCTCGAGCGGAAAGTAACGGGCAAAGAGTACGGCTGCCTTGTTTATTATTATCATAAATACGATCTAGTAACTTCTTCCTGTCCTCTATCTCCGTGCGTGGCGAATCAATTTCCTCGGTGAAATCTTTAAAACACCCCGGCAATGAAAGTTCATCCCCGGTGATCTATCCGAGACGTTACGTAACCTTGGATCGTTAAACATCCTCGCTAGAGTTACAAAACTGATCGTTTCACTCTGACGCGATTACACGTTCAGTTTTATTAAGATATTAAGACGTAAACAAACTTCCGTGAACTTACCATGTGGAAGATATCTACCACACGATGCTTCAGCTTTGACATTCTAACGACGCTGCGATCCTAACAGCGGAAAATCGCTGCAAATACAGGGTGTCCCGGGAAAAGTGGTATCGAACGTATAGAATAACATTTTTCTATAAGAAGCTTAGTTCTCGAGAAAATTGCGCGTGCATTTGTATTAATATAAATCGGGACTGAATTTTCCAATTTCCAAACTCAATTTCCTCGAAAACTAAGCGTCGTACAACAAAAATGTGATTCTACATTTTCCACTTATTTTTTCACGCAGAATCGGCTGGTGCCCGTTTATGCCACCGTTCCCAAGACACCCCGTATATTCCGTCTAACGCTGTTTCCTTATACGCGCGCGTAATTAGCCGGTTTTACAGGTGGGACTGTCGCTAATGAATGTTACCCATACTCATTTACCACGACTACCGTGTACGCGATGACTAATCTTCGCTCGAGTCTCATTCACTGATCGTTATGATCCCTCTAACGACAGGACACTGTTTCCCTTTTCTTCTTGTTCCTTAACGAACGAGACATAGGAGGCTGTTGCGATAAAAGACGAAGAGCGAAACAGAAACGAGTACACAGGTTTGCTTCTGGGAAACGTTTAACCCCGCGACAACGATGGAAGTGATCGTGTCCGCATACCAGTCGAATTGACGGGCCCAAGCGACGATGATAGACGATCGATCGCGGGTAAGACTTTAATCACCTCCAGCGAATCTGCTCCGTGTGAGAGAGGCTGCTGCTGCTCTTGTGGCCACGAAGAAAGGGAGAGTCCAACATACCAGATGTATCTGCACACGCAAAGAAGATCGACGACCGCTTGTGGTGTTTCACTTATCTGCAGCCGTTTCACCGTATCGGAATTACCACGGGGCCTTTCCTACCTCCCGTTGATGAAATTTGAATTATGATAAGAGATTACGGGGAAAGCCGGCGTAGCTGAGATAGCGAACGCGATAAAAATGTCACCATCGCGATGCTAAAGTGCGGAATACACGTGCCTCGAATACCGTAACGCGTTACCTTCACTACCTACCCCGATACCTTTTCCCACCTGATTCTTACCTCAATCCTTTCATGTTTCTATCTTGTACGTTTAATCGGATCGTCCCGTAAATTGGATTATCGCGAATTCTTCGATTACCTATCCACTCGTGTGCACCTTATACACAGCGGATCCTCGACGATCCATTGTTTTTATCCGAGAGGATGTTTCAACACCTTTTTAGATTTTGTTCCGTGAAATGAAGGCTTCGTCATTGGTAATACGCGTTTAATCCGAGTTAATTGGATTATCGTGGGGTCTTTGATTATTTGCATCGGAATTACCACGTTTTCCTACGTTTTAACCGGGAATACTAATTGAAGCGACGTTTCAGTCATTTAGATATAGATGTAGGTACTTGGAAACCTGTTCAAGATCGAGGTATGAGAAATTAGTTTCAGCTCGATGGCTGAGAAGGAAAATGAAAAATTTGTGAATTAAAATGAAAAAGAAGGAAATTTGTTTATTAAAATTAGCGACGAATAAAATATTGAAAGTGCTTCGGTGAATATATTCATTTCTAAATTGCTACGATAATTCTTCTCATTTGACGATAGTGTTAGAGTGAACAAAATTGAATAAAATTTATTTCACCATTTTCTAATATTCAATTCCAACATTTACGTCACATCATTCTATATATGTATGAATTTTGCAATAATCCACGCCTTGACAAAATTATAAATAAATATTTTTATCTATAGCTTTCTCGTAATATACTAAATGATCAAAATATACTTAAAAAAAAAGTAGGATTATGTAGAGATACGGAAATTATTTTGCCTTTCAAAGGTGGAACTTCCTTAAACGAATGGATACGTGTAAAGAAGGTTGCCACGAACCGACAGATTTTGCAAAATTTCAGCTCGTACATTCTTATTTCCTACCAGACATCAATTATTATAAATGATGATAGGCACACTCGTGGGAATTTCAGTGTGAACGAAGACGTACCTACTCGGTTTCTCGGAAAATCCACCCAGTTTGGACAGACTTGCAAGATATCTTCACCAGAAATGGGAAATAATCACACCACGGAAAATGATAGTAAACTCTACATCTAGAAACTGCATTCCCCACACACTTCACCGCAAAAAGTAATTGCATTTTCTTCGAAATTCAATGTTTCTCCGAGATACTTCACACGAGGTACACTTCAAGAAGAAATTTTCTCAAATTTCACTCATAGACGGCGCGCCAACGGTGTCCAAATATTTTTCATTATCGTGGCCAATATTTCCGCTGAAAGAAGATCAAATAATCCAGCAATAACTGGGATCCTCTAGACTCTATCCTCCGGAGTCTTAAAAGGGATACTAAACGTATCCGTATTTACACACCGTAAGAATGTTTTTGTTATGAGAAGACGGTGCAAGGGTGAAATGTACAGTTCATGAAACGGATAATGTCCCCTAAAATAACGGAAAGAAAAGAAGAGACTGTGCTATACACAGGGCAGCTCCTAGGAATTTATTTGTAGGGGAGCAAAATTACTGTTTGCGGTTTATGCAGACGAGCAAACGCGGCCAGATTTACTTCCGTGTAACATCGCCGGGACGGCTATCATCACGCAAAATTACACAGAGATATTTATACGGCAAATAGCTACTTCGTCAATGTTCTTTCCGCGGAGCAAAAGCTGCCGGATGAAAAAGTGGGATTGCGTGGTTCCTGCGTTGATAAAAGAACTATGCAAAGTGTGTGCCCCCCCACGGTATCTAGGGATGGAAAGAGATCCAGTTTGTGCTTATCGAATAAAAATTGAGAGGGTCGATGGGAAAAAGTCACAGGCGGTTTAAAAGGAAAATTAATAAATTATTTAACTCTGAGCACGTTTAAACGCGTGTACTCCCACCTAGAGTATCTGGCTCAGGCACGTTCACGATGTTTAAGCACGAGTGGCAATAATTTTTCCCTCGTTTCCACTGGATACGATGAAATTGTTTATACGAAGTGTCTAAAAACGGATGAAATATCAATTTAATATCGATTCGTTGAAGCGATGAAAGTTAAAAGTGTGGTTTAATGTGAACGACGTTCGAATCGTTTGACGTGCTTTAGAAGATGATTAGTTAGAAATTCAATCTGACATTAGTAAATGATGTGCAATCGAAAAAGTGAATTATTAATGCATATTCGAAATAGAATGAGACGTTAAATTCGTGACGAGAAATTGCAAATCCAATAAAGTCTGTCAGATAGAGGTATTTTTAGTACAGTCGGTGGAAGAAATACAGCGAGACACCACCTTGAGGCTTCTAAAAATAAGTGAAAGATTGGGAATTTTTTTTATAGACAACTGCCGAACGAAAAGCTTCAATTTTTTGAGAGGATATGAATGCAACTCTTGGCTTGCTCCTCCAATTTTTTAAAGGTAGAAATATTACAAAATGGAGGAATTATTGAGAAATTTCTTGTGCTGGAACGTCGATTGCTAGCCGCCGTTGCTGACAAGGATTGGAACGTGCAAAATAAAAAATTCTTGTTGATTTATAAATGCGAATGTATTACCTACAATGCAGCTTAAGATTTTTCCTATATGTCAATTATTGAATTTATTAGAAACGTTTGATGTTAATCTTTTTGGTAAAAAGTGGTTTTTCCTGTTTAAACTACCACCATTTCTATAATAATCAAAATTTTTGTAAAATCGTAAGCTACATCGTAGGTAACACACACGCATTTATAAATCAACAAGAATTTTTTATTTCACACGTTCCAATCCTTGCTGGCAATTTAATAAATGTTCTAGCAAAAGAGGTTTCGCAATTATCGAATACCTCCTCCATTTTGTAACATTTTCACTTTCTAAAAATTCGAGAAAGAAGATGAAAGTTACCTTTACATCCTCCGAAAAAATTGCAACTTTTCATTCAGCAGTTACCTATCTACGCAATTAAGAAAGTACACCGCCTCAGGATGATGTACCCCTTAATTTACGACCTCGCAATATTTCTTCCACCGACTATACCTCGATATTACAACGAACCGTAAATCTTCTAATTTCGACGTAACGAATAAGACAAATAATTTTACACGATTTGAAGTAAAGAGCAAGAAGGTAGCCTAGAAAATGTTTAACTACTTCTAATCATAGAAACTAACAAATTTCTATTAAAATACGAATACGTGAGATTCGCATAGTGTTTCCATGGTGTTAAACGGAACAACTTTCCATTAGGTCGGACATATGACTGTCGAACGATCAAAGAGATTCTACTGCGTACACCACAATACATTAACAACGCGAATAGTGCTTTTCAGAATGCATTATTATTCAGTCATTAGCTGTGTGCCAATTTGACGTATAGCCGCGCAAGCAACGCGTGTCACATTCGTTCAACCACGGTATCATCCACCTGGAATTAAACTCGTATACATACATTGAGCGGCTTATTTTTGGAGATTGTAATTTGATTGATGCGGGTGATTAAAACGAAGTTCGATTATAACTATTCATATGATAAAACAACCGGCTAATCTGTCATTCGCATCTGCGTCGTTTCGGACCGTTTGCGATCATTTTCGAGGAGCAATCATTTTTCTTCGATTATGATTTATGTGCACGGTACACTCGCGCAACATACATATTGGAGAGGTACGATATTAACAATTTCGTAAATCACTATTATTTACTATCCAAAACGATTTTTCATATAAATATGCAAAAATTCGTACACCCGTTATAGTTGAGGCGATATTTTATCGCGACCGTACTTTTCCAAGCGAGAAATACTTGGAAGCATGTTGGTGAAATATTTGTTACGAAAATCATGTGTAAACAAAGTGCAGGTAGAAAAAAAACCTATCCTTTCGAACTCGTTGTGTTTGTTATTTGTAGAATTCAGTGCTGTTCATCGGTATTACTTTTGCGGAAACTTTGTAAACGTTAAAAATAAAAATACACGGAAGAGAGAGTTTCTGCGTCGATGATTAATGTCACACTTCGAAAGGCCATATTTTAGTTTCAAATACAGTTCATATTTTTTTCGTTTCACACGGAATATAAGAATACCTGTTGTGCAAGAAAGGTTGTAAAAATTTGAAATGTCGAATTAAGGTTTGATACAATTAAGTAAGAAAATTAGAAAAATTTTCAGAATTAAGGAAACGAAACAAGTAAAAAAAGATTTATCACGAACATACAAAATTCCCGGAAAAATTGTTCACATTTTTCGTTTCACGTTGAGCAAGAAAAATTGTAAAAATTTGAATTTTTAAATTGACATTTAATACAATTAAGCGAGAAATTAGAAACTACGTTGTAAATGATAAATTAGTATTTTTTTAAATTTCTAGAATTAAAGAAAGAAAAAAAAACAGTAAAAAAATGATTCATTACAAACACGTAAAACTGTGTAAAAAATTATGACATCATTTCGAAGGTTTAAAATTGTTATAATGCAGTCATTTCTATTTATGTGTACCGGTATCATTCAACAGAACTTGAAAAGTTCAATGACGTTAGGAAGAATAAGGTCGAAGAAACCTGTTCTGTCTAATTGCCATACGTTATGATTGGAATTTCGTTATGTGTGTGGGTAGGTCCACTTTGAAGCGTGTAAAATATCGATATCCAGAGTGTTGCTCATAATTCTTAGAAACACCGATATAAGGAAGCGTAATGTTTATTTATTGAATAAAAATGCAAATTATTTTCAATAGCAAATTGTAAAAACGTTTGACTCATTATGTAATTTCAGAAGGAAAAGTAGTGTTTATTTATTAAATAAAAATGTAAATTACATTCAGTAGCAAAAATCAACTAAGTTCTATATTTAGAATATTTGAAATCGCGCAAAATATTTAAATAATTTAAAAAATTTCAAATGGGCTCGTTACATTATTTGCCAAAAATATATTAAAATTGCTCCATCGTTTATCAATATTCGAATAACACATTCCACAAATTGCATCGCAAAAATACGAATAACTTCGTAAAAGACAAATAAGGAAAAACTGCAACGAATTAACAATCGCCACATCACACTCTTCTTCATCGGATACAACGAAAGTTTAGATTTAAAAAAATTTGCTCTCGCAACGAGCAATTTACGAGTGGCCTAAAGTTGTCGAGCTAAGCGACTCATCTTGTAACAGTTCAAGGTTCGTAAAGCAATAAGGTTTTACTCGAACCGCAACTGTTACTCTCACCCTGGCGACACGAGTCGCGGAAAAGTTTGCAAAGGGACACACCGTGGAGGAAGGGTGGCAGACGATAGGGGGTAGATTCTCTCGAAAGACTTGAGCAGCCACTGCTTAACTAAAGGATGGAAGTAGTGACTGAGCGGTTTGGTAAATCGAGCGTAGGGAACGTAGGTTCTGCACGATCGAGAAAGTGCTACTAGTTGGATGGTTGAATAGTGGTGGTGGTGGTGATGGTGGTAGTTGTCGTCGTCGTCGTCGTCGTCTTCCCCGAGACGAGATTTACGTTCGACGATCCGGTGGGTTTCGTCGAGGTTATCGGTTGTACGCAAGGTGAGTTAATTGCCACCGTTCCCTCTTCCATCAGTTCCTCCTCCACCTCCTCCTCTTCATATAGCGCGCGGTTTTGTTCCACGGTATATCCTTTAATTACGTTCTTGCTGCGATTTCGCGAAACGGTATGGCAGAATAACCGTTTGAAACGTCGTGGGTGAACAGGAAGGGATTTTAAGAGAAAGAAACGAGTGCAATCGCATAAAAGGACTTGGGCTATATTGTTTCTACCGGCGAGCTTTATCCACGATCAACGCTTTCCTAGAGTAACTATTGGTTAGCGTGGTAAACCCACGCGGTGTTGTTCAAGCACGAAGCTGATGAACGCGGAAAGCAACGGTAATGACAATCAGAGAGCGGTAGTCCCATTATACGCGGTTAACTCGCTAAACACGCAAGTGTCTCACGACCTTGTACGAACACGTTCCTTTTATCGTTTTTCATACTACTTTTCTTGCTACGCTATATATTCACACCGAGACAAGTAGGTACGAGTCTCGTTCCTGCCGTCTATAAGGCATTCAATCATAAGTCCATAGCGGTTCCATACGTGTCTCATTATGCAGATATGTCGGTTTTCGTGGAACGAATTTTCAAAAATAATAACCACGCGTTTTAAGGGGGTACACAGCACCTTGGAGTGTGTAAAGAGGGGCGAGGTTTAGGAATTTTTTTCGTAGATAAATACCAAATGAAAAATTTCAATTTTTTCACAGGATATAAATGTAACTTTCAAGTTATCTCTCCGATTTTTAAAAATTAAAAATGTTACAAAATGGAGGAGCAATCGCGAAATCTCTGTTGATAGAATATCGATTGCTTGCCGCCATCGGTGGCCAGGATTGGAACGTCGGAAAGAAAAAATTTTTGCTGATTTATAAATCCGAATGTATGATCTACAATATAGCTTACGATTTTTTCAATACGTTGATTATTTAATTTTTTAGGTAAAAAGAGGTTTTTTCTCTTCAAACTACCACCACTTCTGTAATAATTAGAATTTTTGAAAAATTTTCAGCTACATCGTAGATAATATATTTTTATTCATAAATCAACAAGAATTTTTTATTTCGGACGCTCCAATCGTTGCCGGCGATGCAATCGATGATCTACCAGAAGAGATTCCGCAATTAACGAATAACTCCTCCACTTTGTAACATTTTCACTTTCTAAAAATTCGAGGAAAACGCTGAAAGTTACATTCATTTTCTCTACCAAAAATTGCAAGCTTTCATTAAATAGTTACCTATGAAAAAAATTCACAAACGCCTCTCAGAGCGGTGTACCCTTTCGCTTTTACACGTCCGAAAAATAGCTGTTCTTTTGAAAATTTTTGCGAGAGAACTACCAAAGCTAATCAAGTAAAACTTGGAACGATTATCATTCGTATCTTCCTCTATGCGTCTAATTTTTTTCGTGGCAAAATACAGTACAGCTTTTGTGTGACGTGTACCAAAAGTAATCCTTGTATGGAGGTCTACTTTAGAAACTGTCACTGATCATTTTTGTCAATGCTAATTGCATCATTACGGTTATACTCTGTCATGTAAATGGAAGATCCGACAAGGTACACACAGACACCCGACACTCCACTTTACACTGAAACCAGCTTTCCGCTCGTTCAAAAGTCTACGTGTTATCGACACATAAGCACAGTAGTCACCCAGCGGACAGATATACCTAGCATCGAACAAAACTTATCCAACGTTGGTGAATACATGATACACATATCGGATCGAAAGTCACCAACAGCCGGTAGTCAAAAGAGAGGCACAGCAAAGACAGGGGGAGGGGGAGAGAGGAAGTGGACAAGGTGAAAAATAAAGAAGTTATGAGAAGGCAACCGGCACACCATGTACGCGGTCTAACCTTTATGCAAATAAAGCGTTCTCGCGACCGATAAAGACTCGAGCTTACGGATCGTAATGCCGTTCCGTGGCCCGTGACAAGATCTTTTATCGCGATTAAACGCACGAGTCGCAACACGCCACCTCTTCTGTACCGTCGCGATAACAGCCACTGGTTCTTCGAGAGACAGCAAAACCAGAAAAGCCTACGACAGGCCATATAGCCCGACTAGCGCAACGTGAAAAAAGGCCTATGAGTAAGGTGGATCAAGGGAGGTAGAGGAAGCTTGAAAGCTACAGACGTTCGACCCACTATCAATCTCAACCGCGACACTCTGCTAGAGAGGACAACGACGCGTGAGGGATCGCACTATAGGGGCAAGGCGAAGAAGATCAGGCCTGGCCTGGTGTGTGTAACACGACCAAAGTTTAATTACCGCATTACTTCGGTACGCTTTATCCATCCTAGAAGAGCCATCCACGTTCAACCAACCCCCTCACTCCTCTCTCTCTCTCTCTTTCTCTACCGAATCCATCAGCAGTCAGGATGGCTGATTGCGAAATACACAAGGATCGTGTAGAGGCAAAATAGCCTCTTCTCGAAATTCTATACACTATTTTCCTTGAACTTCATCCTCCCGGCTCAATCATTCCACCACCTTGACGCGTTCTTCGTGATCGTCGACTACGTGCACGCCAAGGTAACCGCTTCTTTTCTCTCTGTTCCCTATCGTTCGCCACTGTTCCATCTAATGGCTAGTCCAGCTTTATTTCGTTCCAGCCAATCCCCTCCTAAGTGTCTCTCTCTAACAGTATCCGTGAACGTGTAGCATCTATAGATGGTAGTGGGTAGCCACTTAGAGGCGCGGAGCGTAACCACGCATAAACCAGTTTCCTGGTTATCCGACTCCTCGCATTTTCCTGGTCGACGCACAGCGCGTCGAACCCGCACGGAACGTACCATTAACGGAGGCTCCGCTCGATTCCGTTGCGATCGCCGATCACCAGCAGCCTGGAAACCGGTGGTGGTGGTGCCCGATTCCGCTGCTTAAAGGCCTTTGCTATCGTTTTAAAACGACCATTTCCACAGGCCTGTCCACGTCATCATACTCGAGACCATCGAATAATTATGTAACAACAAGTACTATACCTTCCTCTTCTTCTGACCGTGTTACATCGATACACACGGTGGATGATCGTTTGTGACGTTTGCCGGACAAGAGGAAGACATTATCGATTCGATTGGTGTGCCGACTGAACCGATAATGAATATCCTGGCGAAACTATGTTTTCCGTTTTAGAAACTAACTGCATTTGCATAGCACTTCTAACCTGTGTGATAGTGTAAGCTTTACAGAGAGTTTCATGGGAAATTTGAAGGAAAAGATTGCAAGGTAAACGACCCCGTTTTACCGGGGACACGTAAGAATGTGATCGTTTCGAAATAGAGATTATCGAGTCTGGTTGGTACATCGAGTTTTCTTAAGCGTTATACGAATGTTTGCGAGGAAATTGTTAGTGGAAATTACGTTCGGTGGGTGTCCCCTTTATTGACCTACTTGTGCCTTTTACCGTCCACCTTGTGTCCCCCCATTACCATCCAGTAGTTTCTGTTATTACACGCTAGACGCCGAGTAGTTTTGTCCATTATTAATTCGTTTTCGTTAATGCAATAGTTAGGAAAAGTGAAGTACTTTTATTAACATTTGGCGAAAAGTAGAGTTCGTAATAAAGATTCTTCTTTTAGTGTTAATAATAGTATATGTCTTCTAAATCGAGTATTAAAAATATTGTTTAATTGCACGTGGGTTTCTGAAGACACCATTTACAAAAATTTTTCACCATGACTCTCTTGAGAGATGACCAAAATTTCTTTATGAGAAAGACTCAATTATTAAAAACAATTTAATTTAATTTAAAAAATTACAATTTTTAGAACATTGAAAATTCTCTTTATATCGAGTAAATTATCATATGTACTCCAACATTTTTCGGAAATGTGTATTTTATAACCTAATCTTATTAACCCTAGTGCGGCCTTTGGGTCTTTTTTGACCCATTGCCTTCTCATTTTTTAAATAACTTTTACTGTTATCAAGTTTACGTTCCCTTAACAGTATATTGAAAGTTTATTTTCTTGATTCGTATGGCGTGCCGGTAATAAAAATTCTGTACGCGTAAGGTCTTCGGGTCTTTTTTGACCCAGATACCCATTTCTGTACTTCCTTTAAAAATTTTTCACAACCGCTCCGGATCCCCATTTCTTCCACATTTTTACGCTAAAATACACTTCCACAAATAAAAATTTATACAAAAAATGTTCAATATTAAAGCTTCAACATATCGACTGCCCACACAAGGGTTACCGAATACCTTAACAAATCAATAATCTACGAAACATAAAAAAAAATACTTTCAACTTTTCCTGTCATTTTCAACGAAATGAAATAAACAATCGCGAACGGTAATGGGAAAACATTTACCTCAGAGCCAGGATGCAGAAGTAAAAATAACTGCGATTATCATGCATCAGAATGCCTCTTTTTTAATTTCCTCTTATCAGCTCAACTTAACACAGCACTTGAAAAATAAACCAGCATCCGTTTCTCCCCGGTCAACGAGTCGCAAGATAAAGAATCTCGCCTAACTGTTAGCCACGTCTCAACAACGAAACAACAACGCTCTCCAAAGCTTTCCAATTTCCCCCGATTATCGTCGATTCAGCCTGCACGAAACCCGTGAAAAAGGTGTACGGTTGTAAAGCAGCTCGGTGTGCTCATAACGTGTCATATTTTTCGAGGACAGGTTCGCCGGTTAAATTGACCTTAAGACCCCGGCGATCGGGAAAGGAGGACGATTCACGGGAACAAGTGGTCGCAAGAACGTTGTTAAACGAGAATAAAAGTTTGAGGAAGGGATCGGCAAAGAAGTCACGACTAACTTTGTTTCCCAGCGTCGTAGACGGGATTGGATGATAACGTTTAGCAATTTAACGTCGACTTAAAGATGGAGAGAGCGAGAGAGAGAGAGAGAAACTGTCTTTTCTCCCTTCACGCGATAAAGTGGTACGAGAATTAAATCAGCATGGAAGACTTTCTTTACGACGCGAGTAACATCCATAAATTTCGAGAGATCAAGAGAGGAGCGAGTGTGTACATCGCGGACAAGGCATTCGCGTACACTCTTATAACCTTCTGCATAACTTTGAGAATCCGCTTGACCGAGAACCAGTATCGAGAACGGCCTTACGCCGTTATGCGATAAGTCGCGTGCCCGTTAAACGTTCGCACCAGTGATTCGTACGTTTCGTTTGTTGTATGCTCGGTTGTTCCGGGGGAATCACGGTTAGGCTTGCACAACAACACCGGCCGCCAGTAAATTAAGCCGCGCGAACTACTAAATTAAAAGCGCACGCGTTCACGTTACGTAACGTATAACTCAACGTAACGAAGAGGAATCTTCGGCGTGTGTATGTACCCGGGGCATTATTAAACAGTCTAATGTTTAATGCGGCTTTTATGACTCTGTACCACCACCACTGACAGACGCGATACATAAATGCATGCCGTTTCGTTGGAATTTTAATCGTTCCTAGATTTGAACCCCGCCGCGTCCGATCGAATTGCGCAATAACCTTACTAAAATGCGTTTCCTGTTCATAACGTAATGATAATGGTGCAATAAACGTTAGGGTAAAATTGATATTCGATAGTTCCGCTTCAAATGAGAAGTATTAAATTTGCAATTAAAAGATTGCTTTGGAAAAGAATTGTTTGACCGGTTAATGTAGTGTTTGAACGCTTTGTTTCTGACTGTATTGTTGTGTAAGTTAGAAATTCGGAATTTTAGAAAATTTAGGAGGAACTTTTAACGTTCGGTGAAAATTTGTGAAACCAAATTGGACGGTTTTCTTCATCTCATTTTGAAGAAATTTAGTCTTATTTCAATATTAGTCATTTTCAAAAGCAAACTATCTAAGTGCATACCTAAGTTAAAAAATCAGTATTTTATCAAATTCAGAAGGAATTTTTAATGTCAGAAGAAAATTTATGACACCAAACTGAATATCACAATGTAGCAAAAAAATGCCTGCTTTCATCAATCTCACTTCAAACAAAATTAGGTTCAACTTTTTCAGCAAAATTACCTACTATCTAACAAACCTATAACCCACAGTAACTATACAAACCTGTACCAAATACCGCAAGATCCTTCGAAACAGAAATACTCAAGGTTAACGACTCATATTCGAACAATCCTCCAACGTGAAAATCCTAAGAATCTTCATCGATTTGAAACAAACAGCGGGATGCAATAGGTGGTCGGTATTTTTAATTAGCCTATTCTAAAGCCATAACGAGGATCTAACAGTACAATTGCCATCGGGAATTACCGTCGTCTATTCGATTCAGTTAGTACAGAGGGTATCGCGATACATATTGGTCGATACAGTCTGTTTTGCGGCCACTAAAATAATCCGATCGTAATAGCGACTCGCGCGAATATCAATTGGTCTGTTGCTTTGTATGCCTGTAACCTCTTTACATAGCCAAGTATTATTACGGTATCTTATTTACTCGGTTGATATTGGATTCCAGGAGAAACTTTGAACAAGTAGCAGTAATGCGGAAACGTATTATTTTACGACGAAATTAAAAGATAGTTCAAATACGCGTACGAACATTACAGAAGTAACTTGAGAGATAATGATATCGTTTATAGATGAAATTGAACTCCGCAGTAGTTTACGTTTATTTCAGTGGAAAATGTCCGGAAAAAACACACCGTACAGGCTTAAAAGTGGCTTAAGTGAATCTTCCAGTAAATAAAACACCCTTGAAATGTCCATAATTTCACGAATATTTCAGTTGTACACGTTAAACGAGATTCACTTTCTGCAATGTTTAATAACATTAATTCTATATTTAAATCGATATGAAAATTGTACCCGCTTAACTAGTTATTCTGGTTTGACAGTCTGGTTATACTAGTCAGTTCATGAATACAATCCAATAAAATGTGACAAAACTGCATAAATATCGCAATTAATTGGATGGTAATTGTAAGAGTGATAATGTTAAATATGGTTCAGTTTTGCTAATAAGGGAACATATCGAAGTGAAAATTTGGTATTTTTTTTTCTTATTGAAAATTGTCCACATTGAAGAGGCAAAAGACGTCCAAAAATCAAAGACTAAGGTAATAAACATATTTATTATTTATTATTTTTTATTTCTCAATTTGCTGCTAAAAAATATAAAATTCGAGATATTGGACTAAATATATTAACTATCTCCAAGATTGAGGGCAGTTTTCAACCCTTCACTGTGGACGATTGTCGATATAAGAAAAAAAATACGTGTCGAATATTTTTCTGGGAACTATTATACACCAGAATTTCATCGAAATCGATGATTATCGCTTCGGAATGTTTCCTTGTAAGTATAGAAAAGCAGAGATTACGTGCAAACGTATTCAATCCATATTTGATTACACGTCTAATCACTATAGCATTAGGTCGTTGCATATGAAATGACGGTGTTCTTATGCTAGCAGATTAAATTCTGCTTTTGTGAACTAGAATCCTATCGATTGTTACATGAAAAAGTAAATGCCAGACTTGAAACAGTTAGGTTAATGTTATATTAAAAGAAGAAAATGAATGCTAATAAAATTCGAGTGATCCTCTTTTGTGTACTCGAACTGTAACATAGTGCTGCAGAGGCAACACGAAATATTGGATAACTAGCTTATGCAAATTATTTATATACGCTTGCAAAATGTAATTTCGAGCATATAGATCATTTTTTAATAAAAAAAAAAAAAATTCAACAACGTGGCAATAATTAAAAACGTATTTGGGAAATTTATAGCATCGAAAAATTCAGATTTTTGCAACGACAGACTAAATTCGTTAGTAAAAATTTGTCGAATCAACTTGAGCTTACTTCGATAACTAAAATTTAACTTTGACTACATCGTTGAGGCTTCACGTGTAACGACCTAACATTAATCAATATTCAAAACGAAACATTTCCTCCAACAAAATTTTCCCCAAAAATCGTGTGAAAAATCGTCCAAACATCATTGAAGATATTTCTCCGCGAAGCACAAGTGGACGGACGAAACGTTTACGTTTTTATTGGGCATTGATTTCGAACGATCCGCAATTGCCGTGGTGTGCGACACCATGGAACGAATCGAACCGAACGAATTCTCCGACTGGAAACTCGTAATACAAGTATCTTGCGTAAAACGGAGCAATCAAACCGATCGCAGGACGTGTAGTGTGGCTTTATTAGAAACGGGTCCGCAAGACACGCATCAGCGGATCAAACGACACGGCTAGGGGGCCATTGGGTCGATCGGTACTCAAGGGCGGACGAATAGCGGCCGCTCGTAAATCGGCGAAGACGACTACGACGACAAAACGGTCGTTTCCTTGCGAAATTCCGCGGCGGAAGATTGCCGATTGCGATTGAACCCGATGAGACATCCAGGCACCGTTATTCCAGCATGGTGACGCGATGGTATAGGCACCTGGTACGGGCGCTCTATACGTCTCTCTTTCCCCCGTTCGACGCTTCTTTCTCTTTCCTTTCTTTCTCACTGGCCGATGTTCGTTTCGCTTCTTCCACGTCGAACAGCCTCTAAGCACCGCGTGAATCGCTCGAGTATACGCTCATAGAGACACCGACGCCCGCTTAGGTCGCACTGTTCACACGTGCACCCGATTTTGCTCTCTTTGGGATCTCCTGCTTTTCCTGTTCCTCCCCACCCCTTCGCTTTATTCTACCTGTATCTCCTCTACTCTTCATCCGCTCTACTATGTATACACTACCCGCGATAATTATCATTCACTCGTCACGCAAACATTCCCTCGAAATTCTGGGTTAGCTGTCAGCTAATGACAGATCATCGTCAGTTTTCACTTTGCTCCTGTTCCTTTTTCTCGTCTAGGAAAACCAACCCCTCCGTTTCGTACACGTATTTAGATACCCATCACGCAACTTCATTATTTTTCCCGTTATTACGTTACTTCCTACACACAGCTCTCTCTGCTGATCCTTTTACTTCCCTATATATAGCGTTTTTATGCGTGTAAATGTAGGTTATCGGTTACCGTCTTGCTTAACCCCTGTTTCGGGCAACTCTGAGTACCTGGATATCGATTTTTATGTTTCCTTTTAACAATGTTTTTGCGAAAGTATCGCGGATACCGATTTTTTGGCCATGTTCGATGTACGTTTGAAAAGTAAACATTTATGCAAGAAATTCTCGATATCAAAGCTTGAAACAACCGTGAACATTTTGGTCGCCTATGCAAAGGTTAATACGTTTCTTGCTGCGTGTACCGTTCTCGGTACAAAAAGATGCATATTACCATACTTTCTTTTGCCGATTCTGTTTTACGTTGTTTAACTTCTTTCTTACTCCCGTATACTTTCAATACGAGATAAACTTATTCGCTTGTCATATCCTGCATTTTCAATATTTACTCTGCTAATAAATAAATGCCCAGTTAACACAATTTTCGCGTATTTATCAAACTCCGTAACGTGCGCCACGTTACGAGTGGCCTGAAAATGGCCCAAAAACAGCCTGGCAGGGAACATTCTATCGTAAAATCAACCAGCAAAATTCTTTTTCAAGCGAAACAGTATGAAATACGAAAGTACGCAGAACGTTTCGCGTAAAATACTTGGATAAATCAGCGGTATAGTCACAATTGCCCCGGTACCCGTGCAAGGTTCTCACGAGAGGGCTCGAGTTACTCTCGTGTTAATTCTATTAGATCCCGTTGCGAATGCTCATTAATGTCATTTACAATCGCAGTGTGAATGAGAGTGTCGCGACGCGGAGTGTGCATTCATAAGTAGAGAACGACGGTTGGTAAAACCACGTTCTATCAGTCCGAGCAAATTGTTTCACCGAGGAATTTTCACCTGCTGGCTGGCTGGCCTGTTGGCCCAAAGGTGGAATGAATTTCGTAGGTGTCCCCGTGCCGTCGTGGTTACGGTTGTTGTCGTTACGTCAAGCGAAGAAGAACGGAGGGAGCCAAAAACCGTTGCTCCCCGACACTAAGAATAGAATTTCACCCGATCGCGGTTGGGAATACGTATACGTGAACGAAATCCAGGTCTATCGGTACCGTCCCCGACCGGCAACGGGGGAGTCAGTCCTCTGCTCTCGATAACAGTGTATACGAGGAAGTAGAGGAATGGGGGAAGAATTCGGGTGGAGGCAATGGACACGCGAAGAAAGGGAAGGAGAGAAAGAGGTTGGCTTGTTTTCAATGGTGTCGTAGCTGCGATCGAATTGTGCGTACCGTTCTGTCCTCCTTAGTCGGCAGAGGCCCTGATGCCCCCTCCCCCTTCTACCAGTTCGGTCGAGGAAGAGTCGTGCGCCGCGGCTCAGCCAGGTGTACCCAGTGCCTAAGAGCCAGCCGGTCGACGTCGTTATACCCTGCAGCCGCGGTGCTCGCGAGAGGATCGGTATTATCATTGCAAATCGTCGTTGATTTCCGAAGTGGTTAAGCGCGCGTGCACGACACATCGAATATACTACCCTGCCTTGTCGAACCCTGTGATTCGTTGGTGAAGAGAAAACCCGGGTCCACCCTTATTTGTGAAGGTGGCAGTAACAACAGCAGCAGCAGCAGCACATTCGTCAGTTTCGCTTACAAGCATCGATATCTCTACGTATTCGTGAGAAACGTCCGTTTGGTGGTATTCCAAGTTTGCGAACGAGGGAACAACACGTTTTTAGGCTGACTCACTCACTCTCTCTCTGTCTCTCCTCTCTCTCTGTATTGGCTACTTCGAATTACGAGATCGGCACGACTCGAAGGGGTTATCGATAATCTCGACAGGTATGTTTATCCGGAACGCTGCTTTACGGAAGCGTTTTCTTCGGTGTATCGTCGGGGAAGTGAATCGGTGTAATTATTTTAATGCACGGTGAAAAAAAAAAAAAAAGAGAAGAACACACAGATTGTCGCATTTCACCGCAATTCGGTATTGTTCGCTATGCTAGAGATAAATGGTGGAATTTGTGCAAGACTACCACTTGAACTTTTTCGTTCGTTTTATCGGACGGTGCCGCGCGTGGAAGCGCCGTATTCGGCCGACAATGTCGAAACCGGACCGATTGTTATTTAGGTTCGTGTGACAGAAAACAACGTGATGGGAACAGAGGTGGAGAGAAATACGCCGGTATTTACGTACCTTTTTCAGCGGCTGGAGCAACACGTTTTAATAGAAACGGGAATAGTCATTTCAATGACGGAGCTCTGGTCTATGTATCGCACGTTTTAGTTTTAGTTACAATTTTCGTGCACGCTGGTAGATTTGCGAGACACGAACTTGAGGTTAAGATCGAAAGAAAGACTTTTTATAGACTTCACTTAAAAATCATTTTCCTATTTCGTGGTCCTTTTTCGTCCAGTTTCGAAAATTGAACCAAAGTGTTTCCATCCCGAGATGAAAGATATTCAAAAGAAAATTAGAATCAGAAAAATGTCAACTTCGAAAGAAGATTCCAGTAATTAATTAGGAAAAAGTAGCAGAATATCAGGTTCATTTCTCCAGCTTCGCCAGATTATTAACAGAAAACAGCACTAAAAATGCTATTGCAAATGGGAGGCAGACGAACCGATACTATAATTTTCCATTGGAGCGCCTTTATAAGGTGATCGAAAAACAGGTTGAACAGGTTAGAAAACGGAAACAAAGTATTGGAAGACAGGTAGATTGGTCTTAATATAGGTTCAGTCTCTGTGTAACGTAGCATCACCTTGTTCAGCATGCAGATGAAATTGCACTCGAAAGTCTAATTCCACCTCTTCTATCCTCTCTTTTCAAAGAACGTTAAACAAAACGCAAAAAAGAAAAAATCGCTCTCTATTGAAAGAATTCGATCAGTTGACCCATAAGAGAAAAATAAAAACGAGAAAAACCCTTTTCTGCTTCTAGTTAAAACTCGGAAGAAAGGGGTAGCGGCACGATGACAAGACTCATCACTGCGTTGCTGCTGGTGCAGGCTATCGCGAGGTTTGGTCGCGTGGCAGCCGCAGAGTCGACGCACGCGGCTGATCAGCCAGTCCCTTCTGCGGTCCCATCGGGCCTTTCTGGGCCAGATTACACCGGACCATCTGCCGGTTCCGACGAATGCGACCCAGAAATGGTGGGCTTCGAGTTGGTTACCGGGTACGTGTACACCGCGCCCACGAACATGTTGGAGTCCATACCTGGAACTCTGATGCTCACCGATTGCCTCGAGACCTGTCAGGCGAACGACTCCTGCCAAGCGGTGAACTACGAGACGGGTCTGTGCGTTCTGTTCAGCTCGAACGCCGACAGCAATCCAGGTAAGATTGAATCGTTATCGTATTCGCGCGTGGTGGATATGTTGGTGGTGGGCGATCGTCGCCGATATCCTCGCGACTGAAACGTCGGACAGGTCAACAGTAGAGTGTAGAAGAGTGCAGAAACGAACGAACCGATCGATCTTTCTCCCGATTCGTCGACGTTGAACGGTGCCACGCATCCGTGGGTCCTACATATATGTATGTCCCGATCGCCGAATAAGGGAATTCCATGAAGCGCGGAATCGTTCCGCGGAATGATTAAATGGCTAGGCTACGGATGGGATAAAATAGACGTGTGTCGTTTTGTACGGGGCCTGGCCATCGCCGCTTTTATGCAGCACGTGAGTCGACTCGGTGATGGCGTAACGGGTTCGATACGATATTCGGACGACTATTTGCTTGTTTGATCGCGAAGAAAGTATACGACGAACAGGTCGGGCAAGGATCGAGGTCAACCGAGGTAGAACGCATCCATCGTGGAATTCCGTGTTACCGAAGTTCCATTTACGTTCACCTGCTGTAAGGAACTGTGCCCCTGTTTCACTTTTGTCAATTGCTCCATTTACCATCTCTAACCCGATTTTTCGTAAGTTCGTAAGAAGAAGAATTTCACATTTCGGTGGGAGAAGCAAGATTTTAATAATTATTAGAAAGAAGTTAGAGGATAATAGTTTAAGTGTCCAACGATATAATGCAATGAGAAAACAAAATGATACCTAACTTGAAGGTCACGTGGTGTTACAGAGGATTAAATGTAATTTAGCGTAATATTTTTTACACTATTAAGGATTAACATCTTTTCACTTTAATTTAGTAAAACAAATTTTTAAACGATACGGCCAAAATAAAGGATTTTGCAGTCGTGTTTGAATATCTCGTCTGTAATGCATGTTACTTAATAAAATCTGCCGCAGCGAAATGGTTAATTAGAAATCAAATTTTAGGAGAATCAATTACAGAATATGTTACTTCTTGACAGAAAAAAGAATTCACGTTGAACTCTCCTGAATAAAAATCTAATATATTTCTGTTGGTAATAGAACTTCAAAGAAACAGCACATTCCATAACTAAACGTTAAGTTAAAATTAAAAAATTAATTTAACAATCTGAAACATTATGTTTGCACTAGACGTTTTAAAACTATTAACATTAATTAGAAATAAAGAATCACTGGGATGATTATTTCAAAAAATATGTTACTTGTTGCTAAAATATTTTGATTAACTGCTAATATTTCAAAAAATAAATTCACACTGAATTCTTCTAAATAAAAATCTAACATATTTAACTTGATAATAGAATATCAAAAAAGATTTTCGAGAAGATATAAGAGCCTTTTGACGATAATTGATTGGTGGAAAAAAAAGAAAAAAAAAAAGATAGATTTGCTAATCGAATGAGTTTGTAGTCAAAATGCTTGGTGAATTCACACGCTTCAGCCGTGTAACGTGTTTGATAGAATTCTCTGGTTCGTATGTTATCTGTTGAACGTATACGTATATTCGATCGTTATTAATCGTCCATTTCGCGGATTATGCGACGAGGCTTGGCGTAATCCATGTTTGCCGATAGAATCGCAATATCCCATGTATCGATTTTGTACCCGGTGAAAAATGCACGAATTTTTTTTTCTAGCCCCAGCTAGCACAGCCTTGTTTCCTAAAATACTTGGACACGTTCAACACGTCAAACATATTTTCACTTGCTAGCCCTCGCGTTTCGATGAAATTTTCTGCTAGTTTACTCCGCAAATATCAGTTAAGCACCTTAATTCAGTTTTGAACAGTTGATTTTTCTTTCGATTAATAAAATACCTCGAAAGATGGAAAAATGTGATTAAATAAAGTAGCAAATGAAATTGCGAATTATGCAAATAACTAAGACAAATTGATCGCTTTTCAAGAAAATAAAATACAATTTTTCTTCTCTTTATCGAAGCTAACTACCAACTTTTTATTCTTTTGTTCTGTCTACTTGTTTGCTTAATTCACTCTAATTGCCTGAATCGTACGAAAAGAATGTTGCTTAGCTGCTTCCTTTAGCAGAAAATTTCATGCAAATTTAAATCCTGTTATGCAAACGTCTATGTGTTTCAAGTTATAACAGTAGGATTACCTTGTTAACTCTACGACCAACGTATTAATTGGCAGGAACTTTAACTTCTTAATAATCTCGACAAATTTTCAATATCACAACCAAGCATTACAAAACTTTATATTTCAATTATTGCAAATATTTCAACAACTCACTTCCGTTCTACGTTCAAATCAAACATTTTCACTATCCGTGAAGTTGCCTCGAGTACAATACTTCCGGATTTATTTACTCACTTAATAACATTGCAGAGAAATTCCAAATGAAATCAGAAAGAAGTTGGAACTTCGGATAATTACGATTCTTCGCGAATGTTCAATGCAGACAAACGATTCCTGTTGCTCAACAACTTCGATAAATCGTACTTCGCTGTTCAATTTCGAGCACAAACGTGAAAAATTTCAAGCCCTTGATTTACAATTATCCGACAATTTTTTATCCTAAAAATGACGTCTCCAAGTGTGAACGCTCCCTTAAAAGAAGAAATGAAAAAAGAACGACAGTATTTGTCCGTGAAATAAGTCCATATATTCTAGAAAGAGGTGCTTTCAGTCTGAAGCGTTTGATTGAGCCACGTCGATTCACAATCACCTTACGCGCTATCTGTCTTCGATTCGGCCCCGATCTTATTTAAATTCTTGCAAAGTACGAGGCGGCGTTCGTACTCGCGGCAGCAGTTGATTTTTCTACAAAACGTCCCGGCGAAATATCGAGAGCAAGTCGAAGGAGATTTGTCAAGCACTCCTCGACCTACTCCCTCCTTCTCTCTCTCCCTCTTTCTTACTCACCCTCTCTTCTTGGCTGCATTTCGAGGCGTCGAATTGAAGACAGTTTTAAGCCATTCGAACGACGAACGCCAGCCGGATTACGTGTTAAAGTTTTACCGTGAGCAGCCGCTCATTTTTACGCTTCCTCTCGTCCACGTTTGAACGGGTTTTTCGCATGAAAAAAACCGAATTTTTCCGCCACGTCGCGGATTCGCGCGCGCGCGCTCTCTCTGGTACGATTTGGAAAAAAGCAAAAGAAAACATGGAAAAGTCGATGTGACGAGAAAAACAAAAAAATATACAAACGGAGAGAATATTATTTTCACGATTGCTCTCTCGAGCGGACAAAATTGAAGCTGTTGGAGTATTCGTGAAAAAAATAAAAGAAGGAGAATTTCGAGTGCGTGTGTCTGTGTGCGTGATGATGAAATTTATCGTTGCTCCAAAGAGTTATTAGATTTTCGTCATCGAAACGGTCCAAACCGAAGGAAATTTGCAACGATAACCGATGTAAATACGGGAGTAAACTTTAAACCTACTTCAATTCGATTATACACCGGGGGGAACTAACTGTAAAGCTGTAGCGGAAAGTTTGATCCGCGTTAGTTAGTTAAAATCCATTAAAAATAGAATTTACTTCAGAGTTACGGCAGTCACCGTTAACGTAACTAGAGAGATGCGTTTATCTACGTGTAACACAGTAGCAGGAACGACGAAAACCAAGATCTCGAGCAATATTCACACGGGATGTGAGCAACTACGATTAAGATATCAGATCGTAATTTGCGAAACATGAATAAGTTTGCGATAATTTTACTTTGTTCGTTACCTTTGATGAATACTGATCGCCCGAGCCGTGCAAACTGAGAACAGGAAATTATCATTTAACATTAACATTTTTCTAGGATTATAAATATTTGATAAATATTTAATAACGAATTTTGTATAAGTATTTTACTCTCAGGGTATCGAAAGACGAAGGTAATTTTCAGAACAGAGAGCGTAGATGTTAGAAGTCTATTAAACTGATTAACTCGACTTTTTGCAATTTTCTCATGATTGGTGCTCAATTTTTCGAAAAGGAATGCAATTTTCTTTGTAATCTGATTTATTACCACGAAATAGGGAGGAAAATAGGGACCCCAGATTCAGAAGACATTGTGAAAAATAAAGAAATAATAAAAATGGTTTATTCTACGAGGAAACGAAATTTGAATAAAATAGTGTATAGAAATTTATCAACTTTTTAAAATTTCTGTTTGATGGATTTAATCACTTTCGCTTTTGATTTGATTTTCTTGTGGAATTGGGAGTCTTGTCACTTGTAAAAAAAATTATTCTTAATCCCCAATGTTAAAAAAATAGCTAACACTCGGTGAAATGTATCAATATAATATTTATTTTATTCTACGTTTATTTTTTTGGTGCTCAATTTATTCATTTAAAATAATTTCGTTTAAAAAAAGATTACTCTTAATCCCCAATGTCAAAAAAATTACTAATACCCAGTAAAATCTAGAAATATATTTATTTTATTCTACGTTTATTTTTTTGGTGCTCAATTTATTCATTTAAAATGATTTCGTTTAAAAAAGATTATTCTCAATCCTTAATACTCAGTAAAATCTACAAGTGCAATATTTATTTTGTCCCACGTTCAACGCTTACTCGAAGTAATTTCATTAAAAGAGAAAAACTTACTCTCTATCCATGATGTTAAAAAATGACAAATACTCGGTAAACTCCATAAATATAATATTCCGTGAATATTCGATCGAACGTACGAACACTTTAGGTTAAAGAGTATTACACGGAGGCAAGTGAACATATTAATTATACTTCCTGCGTTAAAAAGCTGAACTGCAGGCGTAAAGGGTGGAAAAGGCGCTATAGAACACACTAGACATTTATCGGATTAATGATTATGACTCGGTGTAACAAGCAAAATTCCCCGGGTAACGATAACAATGAGCTACGGAAGAGGTTTTTCATTAACGAAGCAGTTTTATATATCGGGTGTGTTCTGGATGCATTTTGATCGAATGTCATGTACGAAAAAGTTGTTACAGAAATACGCTATAACGATCACATGCATTGTCAGGCAGGTTCACCGCGTCGGTTCCTCATGAATAATGGATACTGCTATAAGTAAGTGTAATGAGAAATGCACTAATTGAATCTTCCGGGGTGTAATTAATATAAACTATGCGTCTGTGGTTGGTCGACCCGTAAGCATTAATTAAATGGTAAATGAGTTGGTGCAACCACAGAAAAACGGTGGGTCGGGAATTTTTTCGATTACCGGTTACCGTCTAAAGATGATTACCTGCTCATCGTGAAACGATCATAATTGTTACGTCGTTACGTCTCTTACAGCCCGCGGCTAACAAAGTGTTTCCGTGTCTTCGAATTTCTAATACGATTATTCCCGAAAAATATTCGGACGTTGACAAATCAACCATTACATACAGCGTAGAAAAAACTATTTTCTATTCATATTTTCGATATCGTGAACTGTGAGTAATGTGAACAATGTTCTATGAATATTCAAAATATGAACTTTTGCTAACGAGGGAATTTTTTTAAATTTGAAACTTTGCAAAAGTGTAGCTCGTGTGACGTTAAAAACGAAACCATTTTTTATTTTGCTAACAAAAAAAGTAAGAATTTTCATATTATCGTGAATATTTACGAAACCATGGAAAAGAAGGTACATTCAAAGTTGTGTGATTTTTGATGTCGTACAGTGTGGTGGTAAAGAATTTTCGAGAAACAGAGTAATGGGGGTAAATTTTGAAAGTAACTATTTTTGGTAGTAACCGTAGTTTTGAGTTTAAGAAGCTAGCAGTACGAGTAAATTGTGATTTGAATTTCGAACAATCGCTGAAAAAGAGGACACTTTTGCATCGATTAAAAGCAACTTTTGCTGTTCCTATCACCCAAACTCCACGCGTCGAAACACGTTCGAGAATTTGGTATTTCGTAAAGGCAAGAATTATTCAAGAAATTCGATCGAAATACATAAATTTGCCAAGTTAGATAAACGCACAGGCTGGTAGTGGCGAAAACCTCGTGAAACCGCATAGATAGATCGAACGGCGGAACGCACGATTTGCTCGTTTTATTCATTCCGAATCGCGCGTGGAAAAATAACGTTTGCAAAGTGAAACGAGCTCGAAAAAGAAATGCTATTTTACGGCGATCTATTTCTATTAGCGTTGTTCAATTCTAAAACAATAATATAACGTCCGTGAGGAATGTCCGTTACTCTTCGTTAAGCAAGTTGGGACATTTTTTCCAATTAAATCCAAGATCAGGATTAAAAGAGAGCTTTTCTGCGGGCAAATATTAAAATTCAAGGGTGCAAGAGAAATATCAGCACTGAAACTTAATATTTGCAAATTTTTATATTTCTACAATTACCTTCTCTAGCTTCGGTGATACGAAAAAATTGTCGTACGTAATTTAAATGGTTTCAAAGGGCGAATAAGATGCAAAGAGTACAAAAAACGAAAGGAAGTTTCACATTCGACTTGAAATTTTAGAGTCCAAAGTCACATTACTATGCTTGTTTAAACACAGGTGATCTTTAAAAAAAGAAAAACAGAAAAAAGTGACATTTCTCCTACTTCATTCCCACTTTGAAACCATTCAAATTACGTACAAAAATGTTCTCGTTACCTAGCTATATAGAAAAGACAATTAGGCAAGCTACTAGACACTTGATAAAAATATTTTACCATTTAGTAAAATATGTGTTATCTGAAAAATATTTGAAATAAAATTCACCCTTTGAACCCTTTCAAATTGCGTCCGAAAATGTTCTCGTTACACCACTACACAGTTATACGAGATAATTAGACGGTCTGTTTCGCGTGCCTCACCCTGTATACTTGGAAACGTGTCAAGCGATACCTGTTTTATGGGCAAATGGGTAAAAATCGAACGAGCTTTCGTTAAAATCAACAGAAAATTCTGATGGTGTTGATGATTGAAATTCACGTCGGTGCGGGCACGAGTAAATCGTTCGTGTAATTTCGTCGATAAGTATCTTACGGGTGAATTTGATGGGCGCTCACCTCGTAACCAACGCTGTAAGCACGAAATCAATTATCAGTGTTATTCACACGACGGGACCGGGAATTGACCGCGGTACAACCGCTTCGTTTCGTAATTAACGAAAAGAAACGCCGGTAACATCTCATCGATGTTACACGTTTTTTGCCGGAACGGTATCAGAAAAATTGAATCTCGAGGCACGCACATAATGATGATGACCGCCGACAAAAAAGGAGTAGGGAGAGATTATAACGACGAGGGTAAAGTGGAGTGGAATAAGAGAGGAGCAATAAACATGCAAAAGATTCGCGAAGCCACCTTGCACATTGCCGATCATTTACTGCAAACTTCTCTCAGGTACTCATGTTGACGTGCACAGGTATACCTGGGCTGCTTGTGACAGTTTGACATCTACAAAGTACTCTTTTGCTCTTTTTAAATCATATCTCTCCCCTCTCGACTCTTTTCATCCCCCTCCCTGTTTCATTCTGTCCTCTCCTTCTCGTCACCTCTCATCTTTATCTCCTCTTCTCCGTCGTCGTCGTCGTCGTCTACCGCTAGACCCGGCGCGGTCGATAAAAATTGAACGCGTACGATTTTAAAGCTAATTGCGTCACTTTGAGCGAGCACCGTAAAATCGGCCGTGTCAAGCGTGCTTGCTTCCGTGATATTTCTAAGGGAAAGATAGAAAGGAAAAAAAAGTGGGCGAGAAACGAGAGAAAGAAAGTAAAAAACGAGAGGAAGAAGCAGTCGAGCGGTTGAAGATCGGCCAATCGGCCAACGTGGCCTGGCCTGTTCGACGCTGAGACCGACATGGTTACGCTTTGATGACTTCCTGACACGAGCTTCCTGCAGTAACGATCCACTAGGAAAATGTCGTCTCCATGCGATGTTGTTCCTGCTGTCGATGCAACGTGATAAATCCCGGTACTGTTAACCTCTTTTTTCGGTTTTCACGGTCGTCGAATGCAATTCCGTTCGATATTTAATTATACCATTTGTGACCGTCGAACGAAAAGTGGTGCTGGGTCAATTTTGACCCATCGTAAGATTTCTTCCTCTGTGCATCAGCGAATGCAATTCTTTTTCGACAGTATTATTATAAATACCGGAAATATCTCGGATGAACAAAGTTGTTGCACCACGAATCTTGGGTCACAGATGACCCAGGCGCAGTTAACAGGCCCAGAAACTTTGTTCGTTCGTTAGAAATTTTCCAAAGAACAGAAAAATAAAAGCGGAACGTTCTCGCGAGAGATGTAGAATTTCGAAGGAAATCCGAGCACAACAAATGATATACCCACCGCGAATGTCATAAAACACGACATTCGCAAGAAAGAAAGAAAGAAAAAAAAAAGGAGAAAGGACACAAAGGATTCCAATACAAGTGGCACATATTTCTTCTCTCCTTTAAACAGCGTCAGGTCTAAAGTTACAAAGGTAACTCATACTCGTGATACAAGGTAGGTAAGATTGGTCTAGGATGATAAGAAGCGAAGCTCCTTTCGCGTACATAGAAATTCCTCCTAAGATTTTGCCGGCAACTTCGGTAGAGGTTTTGCACGTTGAATATTTGTTTCTCGTAAAACGGGACCAGTGGTAGGTTCACAAAGTCCCGTGTACTCCGTGGTTCATGATCGACGATGGGACAATGACGACACAGCGGTCGCGTCACGATCACGAAATTTCTGTACCCGGGCCCCGTTACTCGATGATAGGATCGTCTTACGAGCAACCTAACTGCCGTCCACTTCCCATTTCTCCTCATTCGTCTACAAGCCGTCTCTGTTCGCCACTCTCAAAGGACCACTTACAAGTAAGGTACCAGTATTGAGCATCGCGGTAATTAGTCTCTGGATAATGTATTCCAACCAGCACGTGACCAGACCCCCGTCTTTCTTCAGCCTCCGTACTTTTACCTTCCCAGCTTCCCTCCAACTGGAATCTTCATAGATTTCTATGAAGCATGAATCTCTCGCTACAAGTGGATTTTATTCGAACGATGTTCCTTTATTTTATTTTTTATCATCGTGGCAAATGAACTGTCCATAGTAAGGTAAAAATTTGGTTAGTGAGGAAATTTGTTAAAAGTCAAATTCAACGCCAATTGACATTGTTTATTTATCCGATAGTATATGAAATTTATCAGTTATCAGTTATTATTACATAATAGTATTATTATCATATTCAGTTATCAGTTGTCGTTAATTTTCGACCTCGCTATATTTCTTCCACCGACTATACATACTTCCCTGAGAACACCTTTGAAGAGCGCTACGTACAGATTTCCGAATAGTTTACCAATACGCTCGCACACTTGCCGATTTCTTACACTCTCCTACTGCATTCTCGCGCAATCAGAATTCAGAATTCCTCCGTTTTCTTCATGGTTGAGCCTTTTCACTAGGAAGTGTAACCTCGGCAAAAGAGACAAAGGGGAGGGCTGGCTCTGGTGCAGTCTTTCCAAGCATAGCTGCTCGGGATATACGTATGTATCTGTATC
>NW_017100176.1:88853-94684 GCF_001263275.1 Habropoda laboriosa
CATTTTTCACTCTTATCGTTCACAGCCTTTATTTAAACGCGAATCGAGTGACTCGGTGTATAAAGAAGCGCGTATAGAGGGGCTGTTCCAGGCCACCTCCTTCCCGATAGAGAAAATCGCGACGATATCGTCGAAACTTTATAACGATATAGGTGGATAAGTGGCCCTGAAGAAGTGGGCTGGGTCCTATACACGGTAAAACTTTCTCGCGTGTTTTGATAGAAGCTCTGCACCGAACTGGACCGATATCAAGTTAGCGCCTCTCGCGTCCGACAGATTTAAACTTTGTTTCGCATACTTTAGATATCACCGGCGGGGGTTGCGATGCGTCAGAGGCCGTGCTGGAAAACAAGAAAAAGAAATAAAAAAGGGTGGGCCAACGCCTGTGGGAAATTGTTTATTAAACGTTTCGTGGGGCTGGTGGCTAGTATTGAATAAATAAAAGTTCGTTCGAAACACGACTGGTCGCCCAGAGTTTCACCCCCCCCCTCTCTCCGCGTGTACGAAAATTAATTTCACGATTTCGCGGAATTGTTTCAAGTCTCGCGCTAACGATGGAATTCTTCGTCACGTCGTAGAATTTACAATCGTTAATTTGGAAAATTGAAACCGACGATCTGAACGGTCCGGGCGGTGTACCACATACGTAAAATATTCCGTGATTCGAGTTGGCATGGTTTCAGCTTTTAGCATTACCAGCTTCGAAACGTATGCCCCGCCGTTAACTTCTAACTGCTGATCAAAGAGGATTATGAGCTTAAGTCGGTTTGCTTTGCAATAAACGCCGGGTTGAAAACAGCCCGATACAAGCCGGCGCAACAAAACCTGATAAACTTTCTAAACTGTTACATGTACGTACGATGAAATTGTTGGGAATAATAATAACGAAAGCTGTGAATATAAGTGAAAGAGGGAAAGAAGGGGAATTAAAAATGTGAGAAAACGCGGAACGAAAATTTCAAGAAATTTATAATACAACCGTATCCGAGTGCACTCGTATTTTCTACGGCGTTGCAAGCCGTATACCTTTTTATTAGAATTTCTGCATCCTGTATCAGGCCGTGCTATTCAGAAATATACAGGCGCGCAATTAAATTTCCCCGCATTTAATTAAAGCGAAATCGAGCGGCATTAAATGGAACTTAAGGCTGCTTCGTTACGTAAAAATGCTTATTTGCGTATCACGTTCATGTTTGTGTTCCGCTCGTAACTAAATAACTTTATACAAAATTCTCACTCGTTTATTCCCCTTCTGCCGCCGACCGTGAGGCGTATAAAAGTAGGTGAAGCTTGGGAATTTTTTTTCGTAGGTAGATGCTAAATGAAAAGTTTCGATTGTTTCAGAGGATATAAACGTAGCTCTCGGGATTTTTCTCGAATTTTCGAAAAGTGAAAACGTTGCAAAATGGGGGAGTTATTTGCTACTTGAGAAACCTCTTCTGCTAGATGGAATGAAACGTTTGAAATAAAAAATTCTTGTTGATATGAATAAAAATGTATTATTTACAATATAGCGTAGAATTTTTCAAAAATTGTGATTATTAGAGAAATGGTGGCAGTTTGAAAAGGAGAAACCACTCAAATTTAAACGTTTCTAAAAAATTAAATAATTGAGATATCGAAAGAACCTCAAGGTATATTGTAGATAATACATTCGCATTTGTAAATCAACAAGAATTTTTTATTTAGCAAGTCAAAAGTTGCATATATATCCCCCCAAAAAATCGAAATTTTTCGCTCAGCAGTTACCTAAGAAAAAAATTCCCAAGTTTTACCTATGTCTAAACGCTTCAGGGTGGCTTAAGTACCCCCTCGAAACACAAAATTTCACAATTTCCCTCGAATTTCTCAAATTCAATTCACGAGTGCAACTCGCGTCGCGTTAACAACAAATCGTTCCGTTTTGCTACGGGATATCCAACGAAAGAATGCATTCCATGATTGCAACCATACAGAACGAAAGCTCGAAAGGAATCACAGAAGCGTTAACGAAAGATCAAGGAAATGATTTCACGATCTGATTGTCCGGTTATTTACTGTCACTCGCCACGTTACGTCGGGTTATTCACCATCGAACCATCCTTAGATAACGGGGCCTGGCCGCATACCAGCCGGCTGCAACGTAGCAACACAATAATGCCGCACGTGCATAACGCTAAGGTCCGATGCATAATAACGATTTCCATATAAAACGAAAAAGGCAGTTTGGTCCAGGAGGGCGCTGGCCCTTAATGAGCGATATTAACATTTTTATGTTGCCGCGGTACGCAATCGTCGCTCCACCTTTTTATCCTTTGATGAGTAAGACTCGTACCGGGATAGGTGAAACTCATTAGAAACTAACGAGAACAACCATTATCCGACGCGGCAACGTCAGGATAGAGTGAAATTAAAATCGAAAGGAATTGCTTTTTGCCTATTTTCATTTACCCCGCGTCATTTTCGTTTCATTTTCGTGACCACGTCACTCGATAGGTATGAGAAGCATTACTCGAAGGTAACGACGGTTAGAAAACGCGATGCGAAAATATTTCCGCTACCTCGCACGAGAAAATGTTATTCGCTGCAGAACTTTTGCAACGTAAAATTCTGGGTGAAAATTAAAACTGAGAAATTATACTTTTTCGACATGTGAACAGTATTAGCGCGGAATTAAGTAGGATTTTTCGGCAGTTTGGTCCAGTGAAATTAAATTACTTTTGATTGAAACGTGAATTTCGATACAGGCAAATGGATTTGAATTCTTTGGATTTTGTCGCGCTGAAAATATCGATTGTGCATAAATTCCATATTGCTCATTTCAATATTAACACTAGGTTTACGGACAATTACTATACACCTATCTCTACGCGTCAAACGAAAGGCGCACAATTTCTTTAAAAAACAACATATACACTATTAACTTATGAACGAAACTATGTGACATTACACATTTATATCAAATTTACGATAAACGTAAGTGGTAGCAGAGAAGTTTAAACAGTTTCTGTACTTTTCCTCGTGAAAATTCGAAATGCGTCAAAATGACGTGTTCCATAAACCTAATCTTAACCGTTTGAGTCCCACGCGCCGCTTTCGCGCTCTTCAGATTTCATGTCGAAAAAACCCAGCGCATTTGAACGATACGGACAACTGATGGCGCACTCACAATCTGACGAAATTTTTTGTATATAAGTAATCCAAGACATGCTTTTCATGCTTTTCTCGACATGAAATAAAAGGAGCGCTGTCGCATCGCTTCGATCTTTTCGCATCCCATTCAGAAAGCGCTATTGCGCTGTTCGGCTTTTTTCGACCGTGTTTTTTTTTAAAAACCTCTGGTACTCAAACGGTTAAAGTATCGTGTACTATACACTCAACACACCTGTACCAAACTCCTTCACCTTAACCCTTTCATTACTATTCGCGCCTATAGGCGTTTCGAAGATCTACTCGCACCGTACTACCCGATCCTTCTGGTGCACTTGCACTTTAATTTAATCCTCAATTTCATTCTTTACGCACGTCCACCTTGATGTTAATAAACCGAATTTTAAAACGTTACGGACAAAATAACAAATTTTGCAGCCGTGGTTAAAAATTTACCGCCAGTCGCGAAAGGGCTAGCTATTCTGTACAAAAATTGTCGATCGAAGAAAATGGAATACATAAAAGAAGAAAAGAAAAAAAGTGGCGGTAGTTGGGGAATTCTTAAAAGTGTCGTGTCGCCTAAGGTTAATTGCACGGCACAGGGCGCAGTCTAGAAGGGTTGAGCTTCACGCGGAGCGACATGCATGCAGGATCGTTTACGTTGGGCGCAGCCATCGGTATAACCGCGAAGTCGCGGCTCGACGCCGCCGGCAGACTACTGTGACAAATTACACATAATTCACGAGTCAATTTCACACACGGTTGTCCCGCCAGGGGAGACAGCGCCGTTGAATACGAGCGTGCCGGGCTAATCCGAGAAACGAACGGGTTGTATCGTGAACGGAAGTAAACACGCTAGCAACGATGATACGTGCGGATCTTCGTAACGAATGATTAGGTGTTTTACCAGACCGTAACGGTCGGTCAAAGCAAATTGCTTCGTTTAAATCTTCGGAGAAACAGGTGTCTCCGTGACGTATATTGACACTCTATCTTGCCAGAGAAATGTTTGCCAAAAGGAGCAACGGGAAATATGATATGGTACACGTTGAGGTCTTTATGCAGCTGAATTTATCGCGCCGCTGTATACTGTACGGTTTGTTAAGATTCTCGATTCGGCGGAGGTAATAAAATGCCAAGTGTCAAGCAGCGTTAAATCGTTAAGAAGAGCTGTTACGCGATTTTACGGCATCGTTTCGATTATCGCGATTAAATGGATAACTTGTTGGAGAGGCTGATAAGCTTGTTCGTTCGTTGTGGAAAAGTGTCGTTTGCTATGTTTCAACGTGATTAACACTACCTAGATGTTATTTAAAATGGAAAAGGGCTGTTTGTATTTCGATGCGTAAGAGTTAGATTGTACTAATGGATGATAGTTGGAAAAGTGAGAATTAAGTATTTAGATAGGTTGTTGTGAAACAAGGAGAGATTGTGACAAGAGATACATTCGTAAAAGCAACGCTTAATTTTCATTCTCCAGGGATGGTTTACAATGAGATTTTCCCAGAACTGTGTCACCAAACTGAACCAAACTGTGTCAGCAAACAGGTGGGATCCTCCGCGACGGCCATTTCTGTCCTAGCCATTGAACCGGACATTTCGAGAGCTTTTTGTAGTAGGTTTTTAGAATATTCTTATCACACCCATCATCGGTGCATTTAAAACTGCATTTAAGAAGCGAATCTGAATAAATAATAAATTCGTCAATCGGCAAGAAGAGTTGGAATTTCAAGAAAACTTTATTAACAGGCTTACGTGTTTAAAACGAACGCAACAGAAATTCATTTTGAAGGAAAAACAGCACTTGTGATCGAATTTCATTGCAACCGAGATGTTGATTAGTTACTGTGGCAGTCTACGCTTAAGAATTTCGAAATTGTCCAATTTTTAGAATTAGCATTTTACTTGGACTCGCAGCACCAAATTTTTGCACTATCGCGCAAATATACTATCGAGGGGAGGGATCGTATGTCAAAAGACACAACTTTGAGGATAAAACAAGTAGGTAATGCAAAACTGAGGTTCAAAGATTGCCTAAAATACTGAACTGCTTCCCTATACATAACTCGCAGTCTATAGTCTTAGCTAAGGCTAGAAGGCTTGGTACCAAAGAATACAACAGTTTAAACTATTGTATTTCAAACTAATTAGGTGAGCCACGCAGAAGAAAGTCATGGAAAACAAAAACAACTCAGAGAAACATACTTCAGATTTAGTTAGCCATCACACTACGTACACAGAAGCATTCACGTGAAATTAAATCCTTGCCTTGCAATTTTTCAATTGAAATTTCCCTCAAATTTAAAAAAGTCAATTTGCATTTGGTAATTGTCATTGAAGTTACACCTAAAATGCAAATTAATTACAAATACAATCTTCAATCTACGCTTCTATTTGTACAGATATGAATGTAATTTTTCCAATCACCTTTTACTTACATAAAAATTCATTTTTGAAAAGTCCTTAATTGATCATTTCGACCCGCCTGGTAGTTTCAGTGTTAACCATAATCTGCACCACCTGCTGTGACTCCCCGTCACGAGGCAAAGGTATTTAACTTGGAAGTATCGTTTTACGGGTTCGATAGACTGTCTACTTAGCCAGACAGTTCCTTAGGTACTATTTAATACGTCTTGTTGTATCTGTTTTCGTCTGAGGACGACCGTTGCGTGTCAAGTGGTAACATCGGCCACGGAATACCG
>NW_017100176.1:94724-105890 GCF_001263275.1 Habropoda laboriosa
CATTTTTCACTCTTATCGTTCACAGCCTTTATTTAAACGCGAATCGAGTGACTCGGTGTATAAAGAAGCGCGTATAGAGGGGCTGTTCCAGGCCACCTCCTTCCCGATAGAGAAAATCGCGACGATATCGTCGAAACTTTATAACGATATAGGTGGATAAGTGGCCCTGAAGAAGTGGGCTGGGTCCTATACACGGTAAAACTTTCTCGCGTGTTTTGATAGAAGCTCTGCACCGAACTGGACCGATATCAAGTTAGCGCCTCTCGCGTCCGACAGATTTAAACTTTGTTTCGCATACTTTAGATATCACCGGCGGGGGTTGCGATGCGTCAGAGGCCGTGCTGGAAAACAAGAAAAAGAAATAAAAAAGGGTGGGCCAACGCCTGTGGGAAATTGTTTATTAAACGTTTCGTGGGGCTGGTGGCTAGTATTGAATAAATAAAAGTTCGTTCGAAACACGACTGGTCGCCCAGAGTTTCACCCCCCCCCTCTCTCCGCGTGTACGAAAATTAATTTCACGATTTCGCGGAATTGTTTCAAGTCTCGCGCTAACGACGGAATTCTTCGTCACGTTGTAGAATTTACAATCGTTAATTTGGAAAATTGAAACCGACGATCTGAACGGTCCGGGCGGTGTACCACATACGTAAAATATTCCGTGATTCGAGTTGGCATGGTTTCAGCTTTTAGCATTACCAGCTTCGAAACGTATGCCCCGCCGTTAACTTCTAACTGCTGATCAAAGAGGATTATGAGCTTAAGTCGGTTTGCTTTGCAATAAACGCCGGGTTGAAAACAGCCCGATACAAGCCGGCGCAACAAAACCTGATAAACTTTCTAAACTGTTACATGTACGTACGATGAAATTGTTGGGAATAATAATAACGAAAGCTGTGAATATAAGTGAAAGAGGGAAAGAAGGGGAATTAAAAATGTGAGAAAACGCGGAACGAAAATTTCAAGAAATTTATAATACAACCGTATCCGAGTGCACTCGTATTTTCTACGGCGTTGCAAGCCGTATACCTTTTTATTAGAATTTCTGCATCCTGTATCAGGCCGTGCTATTCAGAAATATACAGGCGCGCAATTAAATTTCCCCGCATTTAATTAAAGCGAAATCGAGCGGCATTAAATGGAACTTAAGGCTGCTTCGTTACGTAAAAATGCTTATTTGCGTATCACGTTCATGTTTGTGTTCCGCTCGTAACTAAATAACTTTATACAAAATTCTCACTCGTTTATTCCCCTTCTGCCGCCGACCGTGAGGCGTATAAAAGTAGGTGAAGCTTGGGAATTTTTTTTCGTAGGTAGATGCTAAATGAAAAGTTTCGATTGTTTCAGAGGATATAAACGTAGCTCTCGGGATTTTTCTCGAATTTTCGAAAAGTGAAAACGTTGCAAAATGGGGGAGTTATTTGCTACTTGAGAAACCTCTTCTGCTAGATGGAATGAAACGTTTGAAATAAAAAATTCTTGTTGATATGAATAAAAATGTATTATTTACAATATAGCGTAGAATTTTTCAAAAATTGTGATTATTAGAGAAATGGTGGCAGTTTGAAAAGGAGAAACCACTCAAATTTAAACGTTTCTAAAAAATTAAATAATTGAGATATCGAAAGAACCTCAAGGTATATTGTAGATAATACATTCGCATTTGTAAATCAACAAGAATTTTTTATTTCACACGTTTCAATCTTTGTCAGCAACGGCGGCTAGCAATCAATGTTCCAGCGCAAAAAATTTCTCAATAATTCCGCCATTTTGTAACAATTGTACGTTAAAAAAATTGGAAGAGCAAGTCAAAAGTTGCATTTATATCCCCCCCAAAAATCGAAATTTTTCGCTCAGCAGTTACCTAAGAAAAAAATTCCCAAGTCTTACCTATGTCTAAACGCTTCAGGGTGGCTTAAGTACCCCCTCGAAACACAAAATTTCACAATTTCCCTCGAATTTCTCAAATTCAATTCACGAGTGCAACTCGCGTCGCGTTAACAACAAATCGTTCCGTTTTGCTACGGGATATCCAACGAAAGAATGCATTCCATGATTGCAACCATACAGAACGAAAGCTCGAAAGGAATCACAGAAGCGTTAACGAAAGATCAAGGAAATGATTTCACGATCTGATTGTCCGGTTATTTACTGTCACTCGCCACGTTACGTCGGGTTATTCACCATCGAACCATCCTTAGATAACGGGGCCTGGCCGCATACCAGCCGGCTGCAACGTAGCAACACAATAATGCCGCACGTGCATAACGCTAAGGTCCGATGCATAATAACGATTTCCATATAAAACGAAAAAGGCAGTTTGGTCCAGGAGGGCGCTGGCCCTTAATGAGCGATATTAACATTTTTATGTTGCCGCGGTACGCAATCGTCGCTCCACCTTTTTATCCTTTGATGAGTAAGACTCGTACCGGGATAGGTGAAACTCATTAGAAACTAACGAGAACAACCATTATCCGACGCGGCAACGTCAGGATAGAGTGAAATTAAAATCGAAAGGAATTGCTTTTTGCCTATTTTCATTTACCCCGCGTCATTTTCGTTTCATTTTCGTGACCACGTCACTCGATAGGTATGAGAAGCATTACTCGAAGGTAACGATGGTTAGAAAACGCGATGCGAAAATATTTCCGCTACCTCGCACGAGAAAATGTTATTCGCTGCAGAACTTTTGCAACGTAAAATTCTGGGTGAAAATTAAAACTGAGAAATTATACTTTTTCGACATGTGAACAGTATTAGCGCGGAATTAAGTAGGATTTTTCGGCAGTTTGGTCCAGTGAAATTAAATTACTTTTGATTGAAACGTGAATTTCGATACAGGCAAATGGATTTGAATTCTTTGGATTTTGTCGCGCTGAAAATATCGATTGTGCATAAATTCCATATTGCTCATTTCAATATTAACACTAGGTTTACGGACAATTACTATACACCTATCTCTACGCGTCAAACGAAAGGCGCACAATTTCTTTAAAAAACAACATATACACTATTAACTTATGAACGAAACTATGTGACATTACACATTTATATCAAATTTACGATAAACGTAAGTGGTAGCAGAGAAGTTTAAACAGTTTCTGTACTTTTCCTCGTGAAAATTCGAAATGCGTCAAAATGACGTGTTCCATAAACCTAATCTTAACCGTTTGAGTCCCACGCGCCGCTTTCGCGCTCTTCAGATTTCATGTCGAAAAAACCCAGCGCATTTGAACGATACGGACAACTGATGGCGCACTCACAATCTGACGAAATTTTTTGTATATAAGTAATCCAAGACATGCTTTTCATGCTTTTCTCGACATGAAATAAAAGGAGCGCTGTCGCATCGCTTCGATCTTTTCGCATCCCATTCAGAAAGCGCTATTGCGCTGTTCGGCTTTTTTCGACCGTGTTTTTTTTTAAAAACCTCTGGTACTCAAACGGTTAAAGTATCGTGTACTATACACTCAACACACCTGTACCAAACTCCTTCACCTTAACCCTTTCATTACTATTCGCGCCTATAGGCGTTTCGAAGATCTACTCGCACCGTACTACCCGATCCTTCTGGTGCACTTGCACTTTAATTTAATCCTCAATTTCATTCTTTACGCACGTCCACCTTGATGTTAATAAACCGAATTTTAAAACGTTACGGACAAAATAACAAATTTTGCAGCCGTGGTTAAAAATTTACCGCCAGTCGCGAAAGGGCTAGCTATTCTGTACAAAAATTGTCGATCGAAGAAAATGGAATACATAAAAGAAGAAAAGAAAAAAAGTGGCGGTAGTTGGGGAATTCTTAAAAGTGTCGTGTCGCCTAAGGTTAATTGCACGGCACAGGGCGCAGTCTAGAAGGGTTGAGCTTCACGCGGAGCGACATGCATGCAGGATCGTTTACGTTGGGCGCAGCCATCGGTATAACCGCGAAGTCGCGGCTCGACGCCGCCGGCAGACTACTGTGACAAATTACACATAATTCACGAGTCAATTTCACACACGGTTGTCCCGCCAGGGGAGACAGCGCCGTTGAATACGAGCGTGCCGGGCTAATCCGAGAAACGAACGGGTTGTATCGTGAACGGAAGTAAACACGCTAGCAACGATGATACGTGCGGATCTTCGTAACGAATGATTAGGTGTTTTACCAGACCGTAACGGTCGGTCAAAGCAAATTGCTTCGTTTAAATCTTCGGAGAAACAGGTGTCTCCGTGACGTATATTGACACTCTATCTTGCCAGAGAAATGTTTGCCAAAAGGAGCAACGGGAAATATGATATGGTACACGTTGAGGTCTTTATGCAGCTGAATTTATCGCGCCGCTGTATACTGTACGGTTTGTTAAGATTCTCGATTCGGCGGAGGTAATAAAATGCCAAGTGTCAAGCAGCGTTAAATCGTTAAGAAGAGCTGTTACGCGATTTTACGGCATCGTTTCGATTATCGCGATTAAATGGATAACTTGTTGGAGAGGCTGATAAGCTTGTTCGTTCGTTGTGGAAAAGTGTCGTTTGCTATGTTTCAACGTGATTAACACTACCTAGATGTTATTTAAAATGGAAAAGGGCTGTTTGTATTTCGATGCGTAAGAGTTAGATTGTACTAATGGATGATAGTTGGAAAAGTGAGAATTAAGTATTTAGATAGGTTGTTGTGAAACAAGGAGAGATTGTGACAAGAGATACATTCGTAAAAGCAACGCTTAATTTTCATTCTCCAGGGATGGTTTACAATGAGATTTTCCCAGAACTGTGTCACCAAACTGAACCAAACTGTGTCAGCAAACAGGTGGGATCCTCCGCGACGGCCATTTCTGTCCTAGCCATTGAACCGGACATTTCGAGAGCTTTTTGTAGTAGGTTTTTAGAATATTCTTATCACACCCATCATCGGTGCATTTAAAACTGCATTTAAGAAGCGAATCTGAATAAATAATAAATTCGTCAATCGGCAAGAAGAGTTGGAATTTCAAGAAAACTTTATTAACAGGCTTACGTGTTTAAAACGAACGCAACAGAAATTCATTTTGAAGGAAAAACAGCACTTGTGATCGAATTTCATTGCAACCGAGATGTTGATTAGTTACTGTGGCAGTCTACGCTTAAGAATTTCGAAATTGTCCAATTTTTAGAATTAGCATTTTACTTGGACTCGCAGCACCAAATTTTTGCACTATCGCGCAAATATACTATCGAGGGGAGGGATCGTATGTCAAAAGACACAACTTTGAGGATAAAACAAGTAGGTAATGCAAAACTGAGGTTCAAAGATTGCCTAAAATACTGAACTGCTTCCCTATACATAACTCGCAGTCTATAGTCTTAGCTAAGGCTAGAAGGCTTGGTACCAAAGAATACAACAGTTTAAACTATTGTATTTCAAACTAATTAGGTGAGCCACGCAGAAGAAAGTCATGGAAAACAAAAACAACTCAGAGAAACATACTTCAGATTTAGTTAGCCATCACACTACGTACACAGAAGCATTCACGTGAAATTAAATCCTTGCCTTGCAATTTTTCAATTGAAATTTCCCTCAAATTTAAAAAAGTCAATTTGCATTTGGTAATTGTCATTGAAGTTACACCTAAAATGCAAATTAATTACAAATACAATCTTCAATCTACGCTTCTATTTGTACAGATATGAATTTAACTTTTCCAATCACCTTTTACTTATATAAAAATTCATTTTTGAAAAGTCCTTAATTGGTCATTTCGACCCGCCTGGTAGTTTCAGTGTTAACCATAATCTGCACCACCTGCTGTGACTCCCCGTCACGAGGCAAAGGTATTTAACTTGGAAGTATCGTTTTACGGGTTCGATAGACTGTCTACTTAGCCAGACAGTTCCTTAGGTACTATTTAATACGTCTTGTTGTATCTGTTTTCGTCTGAGGACGACCGTTGCGTGTCAAGTGGTAACATCGGCCACGGAATACCAAGCGGATTGGAAATAGCCGTGGGAAGTACTGTGGGTCCAATGCCTTTCGAATACTAAATACCCCGAAGCCGGCTATGCTCGGCACACGTATGCAAGGTGATAGGTAGCCTGCTCGATCGCTCGGAACCGAAGCGTTAAAGCGTTCATTGTCGCGATACGGGCGCCCGCGCCTCTAGCCACGAGAGGACACGTGCGTGTGCGTGCGTGCCGCGGCGGAACGCGTGTACTCCTCGCGCCTGTGGCCGCGGATCGAGGTAAGTAAGGCGTACGTAAGCGAATACCTTCCGTGTACGCTTACATCGCGGTGGTATACGTTCACGGTGTCGTCAAACGACCAGCCACGAATACCACAACAGACGGATCAAGAGAGAGAGAGAGAGAAGGGAGTGAGTGTGCGAGGGAGAGAGAGAGAGAGAGAGAAGGGAGTGAGTGTGCGAGGGAGAGAGAGAGAGCCGAGATCATTCGTGTCCGCCGGAATTTATGGGGTCCGTTCGAACAGCACCGCTACAGCTTGCTGCTGAATTTGCATAGAGTCGAGCGCTAATAGTCGGAGATAACCGAGGTAGGAAGAGACACCTCCAACGATCGCCGGGGACGACGCCTTCGTGCCACGCGAACTTGCTGTCTTTCGCGTTTAAGAGAATCCCGAGTAGGCTCTCTCGATCGAAAATGACCGTGAATTCTAAGTTTTGTTGCAATAATTTGTGTTTATTTATTTTTATGGGTGATTTTGATCGTTGGGAATTTCATTTTTGATAGGAAGAATTTGGTAATTTGGTGGGTTTTTTAAGAGATCAACCCCTTCGCGACCTGTGGGACGCGTTATGTCCCTCTTGTGTACTCGAAGACAAATTGATGACACGTTACTGAATGTAAAGCTAATCTAAAGAGTTATAAAATTATTAATATCCTAAGAAAAATTATTCTGTCTTAAATCTTGCAGTATGAGGAGTAGCAATATATTTTTCTGAAATATTATACTAACTTTCGCGAAGAAATGTAATTTTAATTATTCAGAGACGTCGACTATTGGGACCTACTCCCCTCCTTCACGAAAAACTGAGGTACATTTACGTTCTTCCAATGTACATATGTGCATATATTTCTACGCATATACATTGACCGAGGAAGTGATAAATAAACAACACGACTATCCATCGAACTGCCGCGAGGATTATAGGAAATGGAAACTATGAGGGATAAAATATGACCGCGGCAAGTAATTTTGAATATTTCTAATCGTTGATGAAAATGACAATGTGAAAGATACGAAAATCATATCGTCAGTACGTATATAAATCTATAAATATAAATTACGGATTAAATTTTAAAAAATTTGAACTAAGTAAACTATATAATGTAATTAAAATAAAAGTCTTTTTTCAGTTTGAAATCAAATTTATTCAATTATGTATATTTACAATCAATTTAGAGGTTTCTGATTGTAACTAAACGTTATTGAAAATAAATATTGATAATTTAAATTGAATTATGGTTGGAATAAAAAAAAAAGATGCAATAATGAAATATATTATTACAATCAATTTTGAGATTTACGATTGATATGAAAATATTCTCATTGCCAATGAGATGAAAATAAGTTGCATGGTTTTCGGTTAGGGGCGCAGACTGTCCGCGCAGTTAGGAACTACCCCCACCACCCCGCCTATGTTCTTCCAATGCATTGACGATATACATACTTATATAACTATAAAACCGCTTGAATATTTTCAATTCCCACATATTGTTGTTAAACTAATAACAAACGAAGTATGTCATGTATAAAGGCCTATTGAGAAATAACGTTTCCCCAGAAATGAATAGAATATGTGTATGGCTCGGGGAAAAGACAGCAAGAACCTAATTTGTTGCGTCATAACTATAGAGCCATACCAATAACACATCTTATTACAATAAAAATGCACGTAGGATACAATAAAACGAAATTATAACGATAATTAATCTAATTAATAATACGTAGGCTTCTATTTTAAATTATTTATTTTAAATTAACTCAATTGTTCGACTGTGTACGTATATGTACATACGCACATATTACGTAATTACATTATTTATGCATATAAATACTGTGAAACTGTAGCTACGCAGCTCGCAGGAACACAGTGGTCGTTTGATTCTTCTCCCATGTTCGGTTGTTCGTTGCGTACTTGAATTCGATGCCACTGTTTCTTGTACGCAGCCACAATTTGCGACGCACTAGTTCACACTACGAATAAGCTAAGTATGTAAATTAATTCGAAATCCACGCACAATCGAAACCCGCTTTGCTTTATTCGAGGGAGCACTGAATTTTCTACAAGATTATGATCGCGCGGTAAAAACGTCGTTCGTCGACGCATCCGTTCGGCAGGCCCGGTAAGCACTAACTGCGTACGTGACGATATGCCCGATTTCTGCCCCATGTTACACGCAGCTGTTCTAGGATAAATCTTAGATGTGTGAGTGACCCTCAAGTCTGTAACGTGGGCCTAGCCAACCTCACGTACCATAACATTGCGTGAGGCTCACGATGTTTTTTGCTAGTGAAACAGAAGACATTCGAGCTAAACGTAAGAAACTCGAGTCAGAGTCGTTATATGTATTATATGGAACTAAACGCGAAGCTATGTGCCTTTTTGAAAGTAAAACTATTGCGTGTTGCTCTCGAGAGTATCTCTCGCGAGTGGACACTGCCCCTGAGCTTGACTGTCCGAGAGCATAGCTCAACTGTCTGAGAGTAAACGTGTTGCGACCTGCTCTCGAATTTATACGTAATCATATTACTGTCGGAGAATAGTTTTGCAAACGCGAATCAGTTTCGTATTCTTGAGAAAACTCTGGTGCGAGTAGAAAATGTCAGGAAAAGAATATTGTAACAGAGAAAATTGTGAATATATGATAAATGGGTAAACTGATTGGAAATGAACGTCAAACTTTTTCAAAAAAATATCCGCGTATAATCGAAAACGTGTTGTTAGATGTATTCCCTACAAGACTATAATCGCGCAGTATAAGCGACGTTCGTCGTTCGTCGAGACACTCGTTCGACAGCCTCGTAAACACCGACTGAGTACAAGTCGTCCTGCCCGATTTCTAATCGCTGTACGCTGGCAACTGTTCTGGGAAAAATTCTAGCCCTTAACTTCTTAGAACTCGTGATATTTCTTGCGAGCCAAACGTAAGAAACGCGAACTTGGGTCACTGTACGTACATCGAGCCAAACATAAGCTAGCTCTCTGTTCGCGCACAATACTTTTATTTGCAAAACCGAGAACAAATACCACGCACATGGTCTTAATACTACGCCATACTTTTTCTCGCTCGACGCATGCGCGATCGCCGCTCCCAACGCCACTCGGCGGACGCACGCCGATCACGGTAAAAAGACGCGCCCCTTTTGAATTCAAACCGTTACACTGTCCTTTTGAGAGTAAAACTATCGCGAGTTGCTCTCGAGAGTATTTCCGCGAGTGGACACTACCCGTGAGCTCGACTGTCCGAGAGCATAGCTCAACTGTCTGAGAGTAAACGTGTCTAGACTTGTTCTTGAAGGGATACATAATCATATTGCTATGGGACAGTTGCTTTGCAAAGACGAAGTAGTTTCGTGTTCTGGAGAGAACTCTCGTGCGAGTAGAAAATGTCAGAAAAAGACAGCAATATGAATTTGTATAAATTCGAGAGCAGGTCGCAACACGTTTACTCTCAGACAGTTGAGCTATGCTCTCGGACAGTCAAGCTCAGGGGCAGTGTCCACTCGCGAGAAGCGAGAAATACTCTCGAGAGCAACTCGCGATAGTTTTACTTTCAAAATGGCACGTAGCTTCGCGTTTAGTTCGGTATAATAGAGACAACGATTCTGGCTCGAGTTTGAGAGAACTCTCGTGCGAGTAGAAAATGTCAGAAAAAGACAGCAATATGAATTTGTATACATTCGAGAGCAAGTCTCCACACGTTTACTCTCAGACAGTTGAGCTATGCTCTCGGGCAGTCAAGCTCAGGGGCAGTGTCCACTCGCGAGAAGCGAGAAATACTCTCGAGAGCAACTCGCGATAGTTTTACTCTCAAAAGGACAGTGTAACGGTTTGAATTTAAAAGGGACACGTCTTTTTACCATGATCGGTGTGCTTCCACCGAGCGCTGTTGCGAGCGGCAGCACCGGGAGCGGTGACCGCGCATGCGTCGAGCGAAAAAAAGTATGGCGTATTGTATTGTATTAAGACCATGTGCGTGACGTTTGTTCTCGGTTTTGCCAATAAAATTAATATAAAATCAGAAAATTCTTTTCCCCGAACTAGTACGTCGCAAATTGTGGCTGCGTACAAGAAACAGTGGCATCGAATTCAAGTACACAACGAACAACCGAACATGGGAGGAGAATCGAATGATCAGTGTGTCCCTGCGAGCTGCGTAGCTACAGTTTCACAGTATTTATATGCATTAATAATGTAATTACGTAATATGTGCGTATGTACATATACGTACACAGTCGAACAATTGAGTTAATTTAAAATAAATAATTTAAAATAGAAGCCTACGTATTATTAATTAGATTAATTATCGTTATAATTTCGTTTTATTGTATCCTACGTGCATTTTTATTGTGATAAGATGTGTTATTGGTATGGCTCTATAGTTATGACGCAACAAATTAGGTTCTTGCTGTCTTTTCCCCGAGCCATACACATATTCTATTCATTTCTGGGGAAACGTTATTTCTCAATAGGCTTTTATACATGACATACTTCGTTTGTTATTAGTTTAACAACAATATGTGGGAATTGAAAATATTCAAGCGGTTTTATAGTTATATAAGTATGTATGTATATCGTCAATGCATTGGTAGAACATAGGCGGGGTGGTGGGGGTAGTTCCTAACTGCGCGGACAGGCTGCGCACCTAACCTTGCGTTGTCAGAGGTTGCACTGTATTGTATACATGGAGAGTTGTAGTCACGTCGCATTTGATTGATTTCCTTCAGAAGATCTGTCTCGCGAATTCGTTAAAATAATTCCTTATTCTCAAATCATCCGGGATAAATTTTTCGTGAAAACCACGCAACTTATTTTCATCTCATTGACAATGAGAATATTTTCATATCAATCGTAAATCTCGAAATTGATTGTAAATATACATAATTGAATAAATTTGATTTCAAATTGAGAAAAGACTTATTTTAATTACATTATATAGTTTAATTCGTTAAAATTTTTTTTTTTTAAT
>NW_017100176.1:106079-142558 GCF_001263275.1 Habropoda laboriosa
AATTTATTTATTGAAATTCAATTATTATAAATAGTACATTTATAATCTGAAAGCTCTAGAAAATCTACAATAAATAAAAGGGAATTTTGATAAAACATATCAGAAAGTTCTATACATAATAAATGTTTTTAACTATATAATCTCTTTAAATTTGTGATACACGTGTGTCTTTGAACAAATTAGATGTTCCACTGTGTAAACAATATTTCCTTGTTCCTGCACCGTTGAACAAATAAAGGTTTATCAATTATGCGGTTCATTTGTCAGCTGGAGGCTGTATGTGACATTTCTAGAAGAGTTGCTTATTCACTGTCCACAGAGGAAATCCCTGAAAGCTTCTGAATCGTTCAATACCGAAGATGCACAGTCACTTGAGGTTCAGAGGTTACTGTCGGTCGTGAAGATATAACCAGTAGTCATTGGCATCGTCATACCTGACCACTCGACTATTTATCTCATCTCATGGTTACAAAGGTAGCCAATTGTGCTCGGTAAAGCGTGTTAAAGTGCTCAACAACAGCACTTGATCTTTCTGAACGTAAAAAAAGACGAGGCGTGACACTATTAATCTCCTCGTGATTAAATAGAAAATAAAATTTATCGTATCGTAAAGAAACGATATTTTTCATTATTGGGAAATATTCATTGCAACTTTAAATAACTTGAAATGACAATTCAGAGAGATGAGAATATTTATGATAACTTTTGATTTCACTAGCATTAAGATTTCTAAAATTACAAAATTCGCTCTAAGAAATGATATTTTTCATATTAGAAAGTATGGAAAATTAAAAATTTGCAATTTTAAATAACTCCGAATGACAATTTGAAGAGATAAGAATATTCACGATTACTCTGCATATCCTTAAAATAAAAATTTCCAAAATGAGAGTCACCCTTACATTCCTCAACATCACCCACCCTAAAATTCTTCCGAAATCTGCAGGTCACTAAAGTGACTCCACCACCTCACACAACATCAGACACTCTAAACGATCAAGAAGCCTGATCCTCTCCTCCGAATAGCAAAAAGTCCCACTGGAATGTAAAATCAGAGGTTTATAAGTTTACGAGCATATTCAGTTGACAAGGCGTGCGTGCACGAAGTGCGAACAGTTTCCGGAGGAGCATCGAAAGTAATTACATTATTGGACCACTACTCTGTTCAGTCGTGCAGATCTGGTCGCGTGCTCGTGACTCAGCTAGCCGGTGTCGTGCTTGAACGGCACCACAGTTTGCATAGGTTACTCCCTCTAGACCCGGCTCTAGGCGTGGTTTCGTGTATTAAATTCTTGCTGCGGCTGATGGGGTGCACGGTGCATGCACGCAAATTAGAAACATACCATCAGAGATACACGCTGCGTCCGTGGAACGTACCTGTTCTGACGACATTACGCGGCTTGAAAAAGTGACGAGCCAGCTCGTCCAGACTCTCTCTCTCTCTCTCTCTCTAACCTGCCGACTTTCGCTCGCATCGCGGTTACGTATTTACGACAATTACACGCCACCGAAATGCATATTTTCGTGTCGTAGCAAGATGGACGCCAGGGGCGTGCATTATCGTGTCCTCGTTGCTTCTGACAGCTTTACGTTGCGCTAACTTTGTTACGATTATCGTGGCTAGATGTTGCCTGAAAGGATGTTTATCTCATTTGACGAGGAATCGCTGGTACTAGGAGACGCGTGTTTAGAATATTCTATTCTTTGTGTGTGTGAATGCACCGGTGAAGATGAATCGTCGTGTTTAGATAGATTTAATGAGAGACACTGATGCCTTTGGTTAATTGCTTTGAGATATATTTGGATTCGTTTCAAAGGCGTTTGGCGAGATCTCGGGAGAGACAATTGGGAGAATTGTGGAATTATAGAGGGGCTGTAAATATTTTGCTTGAGGTTCAAGAATAGGCTGAAGTTCAGAATTACTGCGACACCCTTTATGTTTCTACATGAAGAATTACATTTTATTTCATAAAATGAATGTAATGTAACAGTAAAAATATATGTATTTGCACTACGAGATTTTAGACTAAGTAATTTTTTATAGAAACTTAATGATTTTGTAACGATTGCTTAGGTTTGCTCTGTATGTGCCCTAATACGAAAGGATCTGCACATATTTGTGCATAGAAAAAATAAGTCCGACCGAATTAATGACACTTTTAATTATTTAAGAAAAACTTTAATTACAACAGCTATTTTTAAACTTTTCGGTATTGAAAGTTTTATTATATTTGCAGTTATCAATTTAATAATAACATTCACGTGGCCTGTTAAATATTCTCATAATATTCAAGAAACAAATGTAGATTAAACAGGTAGCTTTCCTCTGCTTTAATATTGTATCAAAAACCGTGAAATATTAACGATTTCCTAATGCTGTGTAGAAGGACTGTATTTTTAAGCAGCTTAACGTATTTAAAATCTCATCCCCTACCTTATTAGATATTCAAATATTTCCTGTACCGACCCAAATGTATTCAAGATCTACAAATATTGCAATTTTAAACAATGTTTATTTAACCAAAATATAAATTATTTCATTCATTTAAAAGCACACATTACTTTCAAGAAATCTTATCCATAAATCAATTTTTCATGCTTGTTAGTAGCCTTCAAGAACCATTTGTGTATTTTCACAACAAACGATCCATTTTTTAATACTCACCAATACTTCCAAAATTATTTGTAAGTGTCCTCACAATTATTTGCTTAAATATTAATTGAAGCAAATAATTATTCTTCAAGTATACTTCATATCTAACCCTTTCGTTACCATTGGCGCCTATACGCGTTTTGAAAATTCGCGAAAATTCACTTTCACCTCAACTTCATACTTATTTTATCCTTTACGCATTTCCACCTTAATTTAACGAAACGAATTTTAAAACGATACGGCCAAAATAACAAATTTACCGCGAGTCATTCACGTTACGCTTTAAAACCCCCCGTAGCGAAAGGGGTTAAAAATGGTAACAACCAAAGACGAGAGAATTCAACTGAGGCAATTTTTCTCGAAATACGTATCTCGGAAAAAGCTCAGGCGAACGTTGCGAAATAATTCAGGGGAATATGCAATGTGGCAGAAAGGTCGGGTGTTGCGATATTTTCTGAAATAAAAATTCCGAAGAGGACACGTGGCTGTGGACGCGCCCTGACCGTGTCACACGGTGGAAAAAAAAAAAAGGAAGGGCGAAAGGAAAAGGGAGAGAAGAAAAGTGGCCGTGACGAGGACAAGCTCGACAGTTGAGGGATGTTAGAACTACGAATGCATTCAATTTCTCGAATTGCATCACTGTCTGCCGAGCAGACAAGAAGGCGGAGAAAAAGAGAGCCTCTCTGTCGAGTGCAAAGGGCGATTGAAAATGTTGGCGCCGATTCAACGAGGAGACTTTTCTTATTCAGCCATCGTATACATGCTAAACTTCCTCCCCTTCGTCGCGATATTAGTTCTATAGTTAAGTTTGAACCGAGCGTATATAATATCATGTTCGAATATCCGTAAACAGAGCATGACCGATAACGAGGGGGGAACCGCCGTCGAAACGAACAAAAAAATCGATTACATTCTGCTGGTTAAAAGTTTAATTGCTAGCGGACGCCGGGCTGAATTTCACTGAACTGAAGGATACCACACGGTGGGGAGAGTCGGAACGAAACTAATCGACGCGAATCGAACAAAACCGAAGGGGGTGCACACCACCCTGAGGCGTGTAGAAATAGTTAAAGTTTGGGAATTTTTTTTATAGGTAAGTAGTGGATGAAAAGTTTCAAATTTTTCGGAGGATGTAAATGTGACTTTGGTCTTTTTTCTGGAATTTTTGGAATGTAGAAATGTTACAAAATGGAGGAGGTATTAGCTAATTTAGGAACAACCTCTTGTACTGAAACATGAGTTGGTGGTCGTCATCGCTGGTAAGTGTTGGAACGTCTGAAATAAAAATTTCTTTTTGTTTTGCAAATAAGAAGGTATTATCTACGATGTAGCTTAAGATTTTTCAAAAATTCTAGTTATTATAGAAATGGTGGCAGTTTGAAGAGGAAAGACACTTCCTCACCAAAAAAATTAACTTTAAACGTTTCTAAAAAATTAAATAATTGAGATATCGAGAAGATCGTAAGCTGCATTGCAGATAATACATTCGCATTTATGAATCAAAAAGAATTTTTCATTTCAGACGTTCCAATCCTTGTCAGCAATGGCGGCCAGGAATCGATGTTCTAGCTCAAGGAATTTCTCAATAATTCCTCTATTTTGTGACATTTTTAGCTTTAAAAAATTGAAGAAGAAAGCAGAATGCTACATTTATATCCTCTGAAAAAATTGAAACTTTTCGTTTAATACTTACCAATAAAAAAAATCCCAAACTTCACCTATTTTAGACGCCTCAGGGAAGGAAGAGAAAAGAAATACAATTGAAAACGAACCTGAAAAAGGTATCAGGGTGCCGCCTAACTAGCAAAGTATTGCAAGAAACTAGAAATAAACGCACCAAAAGGCATAACTTTCATCTTCAATGTCGTTATGAGAGAAAAGAAAAAACGGTTATTTCGATTGCAAGGCCGACTGTTTTGTCACGCGTTCAGTTAACTTATTTGTCGCTTCTTCGTTCCAACAGAGGCTGAAAGCACTCGCGAAAGCGAGCACAATTACGCAACGTCCGGTTGGTGGCTACTTGAAAAACTGTGACTTTGCACGGCACGTTAAGCCCGCGTAATGACCCCCAACAATTATGCGCTGGGAAACGAACGTATAAATACGCAATACGATTTCTATACAGGGTGGTCCGACAAAGGTTACCGCTTGGAAAAAAAAGAAAAATGTTGGAATTATAGGAAGGAAACGGCGAATGAAAATTCATTTTAACGGCAACTGCTGCTGAAGTAAAATATCTTTTTACTGCAAAAATATTTGCGGCATGTTATATTGTAAAATGTTATTCGCTGTAGAGTAGAGACTGATGCGAATTCTTGTAACGTAAAACTGTGAGTTAATATTAAAAGTGAGAAATTATATTGTTCAGGTATAGGAACGGCATTAGCGCAGAATTAGGTAGGATTTTTCGTAGAAGTGCTTTAGCTAGTGAAATTAAATAAGATTTGAATTCTTTGGACTTTAGTACGCTGAAAGTATCATTCTCACGATATATTTCGATTCTGCATAAAATCATCGTCAATCTTGTCACGTAATCGGCTCAATTTTCCGAATTTTAAGATTAAAGTATCGCGTACTATATATTTTACACCATGCAGAGAAAAACCATGGAAGAATATCTGGCAATTTAGTTAAAATTAAAACAATATCAGGCTGATGCATATGAAATGTCGACTTTTTAAGTGAAACTTCAAATACATTAACTTAACTTAACCAGTTTCATCTTTCCAAATTTATAAAAATCATTAGTCTTTGACTGAAAAAATTCTTTGAACGCTGTTTTTGCAGTGTCTTCATGGTTGTTTTCAACCATTTTTAAAACTTAAAATATCAACATAGACTGCCCTATCTGGGGCCTTCCTTTTGGCTTATTTTCCAATAAAAAGTCGCCAATCCTGAATTTTAAACTCTCTCAAAATTTAACTTCTTTCAAATGCTGAATTTGCATTTCCACCAGTTTCCACCGCAGTTTTTACAAGCTTAAATTTATCTAAAGAAAATTACGCGAATATCCCGATTAAGCAATTGTATCATGAATTTTTTTTACTATTCGATACACCTATGCTACAGTAAATTCATGTATTGTAGTATAAAAATTCAACATATTGTAGCTGTTGTTCGAAAAAACATTTCATTTGCACCAACCTAATAGGAAGAAGAATGTTCGTCGAGTATTTGCGTGTTCCAATACGATGATTGCGTGACTGCGTATAGATTGATTTCCTGTCCAAAGAATTCATAGGAGTGTTCTTATACACACACACACACACAACGATATATGCAGGGGAGAATATATGTTCTGTATGATATATTATGCACATAGCACGTAATATTTAAAGACATGCTAGTAGGCATGATAAGCGTATAATGTATTGTACCTTATTCCTTAAACGTTAAACACCCATAATTATAGTTGTTTCCTTTGACCAGCTCGATGGTCTATAATTTCAGATGATTCAAGGCCCAACAAACTCAAAAGCTAATACGATAATATTACTAATTTAATAGCACGATTTAATAATTGCCCGTGGTGCTAAAATTGCTGTTGTTAACCGTCTTTAAAGACTTGAAACTTCTACGGAAAATAATCACCGGGTGCAGGAAGCGTAAAGAATGGCATAATCTTGCCATTGATTCGTTCAATGGCATAATCTTGCTGTTCAATTTACAGAAGGCCCGCAAGGAAAAAGGTGTAACTGTGTAACAAGCAATCATTAAACTGTGCATCAGCTTGGCCAATAATGATTAAATGATTAAATGGTTTATACAATAATCACGTATGGCTAAAAAAAAGGAACGTTTTCAACCTTTCTAAATATCTTGGATTATGACAAAAATCATACTTTCAATCATGCAACACTCGTTGAACGTTTTTTCTTTTTATGTATTCAAGCTTAGACGGCGAATTTTTCAGTTAATATCGTGATTTCTTTTTTAAGCGACAAGAAAAGTTACAAGATTGCTGCTTTGTATACGCCTTTATTCGTCTTTGGGCTGCGTAAAATCAATAACGAAGACTTGAGATGTTCGCAACATTCAGAATTATACGCGAACATTGCTGTTGTTCTCTTGCCGACTTGTCTCAAGTCTGGCGGCTTTACTATTGGTCAGAAAAAATTGAACCAAACATTTTTCCAATTCCTAAGAGTGTCGCTATCACTCTAACCACGATCATAAATTTAAGAAATTTTTCTACGAATAGCAATGTCTTAAAGTCAAGAATACGTTTTTTCCCGCAATTTTCATAAGCTTTAGGTGTCATGAAAATATCGATCTGATTTTGGCTAGAACGATAGCAATAGATGTTCTGAGTATGCAGTACAAAGGAGAAAGCAATCGGTTCGCTAGTTTCCGGGGAAACCTCGGGAGAGACTTGAAAAACTTGGTTTCGAAAAAACCGCGATTAAAGAATTCACTCTCACAGCTCTTACAATTTCTCAAATTTCGAACAATCATTTGCCAAACATTCTCCAGCCTCTACAAAGAGTGCAAAAAATACCAAAAAAAAGTATCTATTTTTTCACCCCGAAAACCAGAATACCCTCTTAAAGTCGAATGTTTAACGGACCACCCTGTATCGGAATGTGCAGCAGGAGAAGAAGCGCGGAAAGTCTACGTAGTAAAGGAATTTCATTGCCTTTGTTCAGGGAAAGGAAGTCAGAGAGTAGCGAGAAGAGGGAGGATGAGAAGGAGGTGGAGGACAGAGAGAAATAAGAGTATATACAGGAAGGAGAGAAAAAGCGAGAGAAAAGGGGTATATATGGAGAGATAAAGAAAACCGAGATTATACATCAAGTTCACCGCGACGAAGGGAAGGTAGGGTGGGACACACAGGCTAGCGTTGCTACGTTGCGGATGCCACTTGAGGCTGAATCGTATCTAAATGTGCCTCGTATATCAGAAATCGAACTGTTCCACGGTACGGTGGTACACAGGCGGTTTACTTGCATCATTTTGTGCGATCGCCGTTCCATAATACCGACGTTGCAGATGCGCCCAGGCCGTTCCACATTTCCCCCGTCGTCGGGACAACCTACACGTGGAAGTTCCCTTTCTGTACTTCCTCGAGTCGCGCGGGCTCACGGGGAATCCTGTGTTTTAGTATGAAATGATGTAGCATGTCGGTGGAACGGTGCTTTGGTCGATAAATCTTGCCAGATTTATGGCGATATAAAGCTATTTCGTTCTCTTAAGTACAGAGGCACGTCCTTCCGAGGCGGAAGATTTTTGCAGGAGAAGAGAGGTCTGACGATAAGACGACGGGACGAATAACCTGCTGATAGAAATGAACTCGATACGATGCTGCTACTGCTGCTGCTTCTTGGAAAGTGGAAACGTCTGGTTCTGCAGAGAGAGAGAGAGAGATAGAGAGACGGTAGCTTTCAAAGCAAGCACGTTAATCCCCTACCGTCCTACGTTTTCCAGCAGAAATTAAAAGATTTATGACTACACGCAATCTTGCTCGGGAGATCTGCATCCATAGCTGAAGAAACGGAAGCAGAAAGTAAGGGGAATTCTGGACCCGAGCCAGAATGTCGTGCTCTCAGGAATTGACAGTTTCGGTTCGACACGTTTACTGTTTTACTTCGTTTTATACACCCGGTGAGCAATTCATATTCCTCCATCGGTGGACAGTGTAGGATTTCTCGGTTGTACGATTTTTCGTAAACACTGTCGACGCGTTGAATTCGAGATATCGTGGATAGTTGAAGCTGCGAATATTCGGTGTAACGTTCGAAAACGAGGAAATTATTCAAATTTCCTTAATAAAAATGATTTGTCCCGATGTTCTATTGTTTCTCGTGAAACGTTAGCGAGCTTAGCCATTGTAAAATTGACTGAAACATTTCGTATCCGTGTGAATCGTGCTACTGGGGTTCTCAAACGAAACACAAATTAATTAAAGTTAGAACCAATTACTTTTACAAAATGTCCCGACAAATTTTCATCCTCGTTTTATGAAATTATTAATTAAAAACGTTGCTGCAGTAGTTGTAACAGTAGTATGGACGATATTAGGCCAGACTTAATGGGGTAGACCCCCCTGAGGCGTCTAAAAATAGGCAAACTTTAAGAATGTTTTTCATAGACACTTATTAATTGAAAAATTCGAATTTTTTTAGAGGATGTAAATCCAACTTTCCCCTTTCCGCTGTAATTTTTGAAAGTAAAAATGTCGCCAAACAGAGTCACTAGAAATACATTCAGTATCGATGGTTATAATCGCTATTTCCCTCTTATTTCGAAAAACGAGCGAAAATAGCGGAATATTCAATTTCTACCGAATAAACTACTTGATAATTAATCGTAAACATCAACTGTTTCGCGATAGAGTCGAATTCCTCTTGAAAAATTAGTCTTCCTCGGTACGTTTAACGAGCGGTATTTATCACGCATTTGGGCGTCCAGGTATTCCAGCAGTAGTTTGCGGTGTAGTAGATACGAGAAGGATATTTTTCATAGCGAAACGAGCGACGCGGAAGGGGGCTAGTTAAACGAACGGTGAAAAATACGGAACGATAACAACGGTCAATATCACGGTCTACGTGTGACGCTTCTTTCCGCAGTTCAGCTAAAAAGATTATTCAACGTGAAATTACAGGATCGATTCGGCTGCTGATTAATTGTCAACTCCTGTATCCACGTTAACTCTACTCGTTTCGATCACCGATAAATATAGAGCTCGTGCCAATTAAAGAAACACAGTTTTGTCAATTTTTAATTAACCTGAGCCAGCGGTTACGAATCAGAGGCGGTGCAGGGGAAATCGCGATAACGCGAATAATTGAGAAGACCGTGCTCTTTTTTCCTCTAAAACGATCCCACTTTTTTCGGGGGTCTGGACATTTTTGCCGTAATTTTCTCGATCGTCGGAACCGCGAGAATGAAGGTTCCATATTTTCTACTTGAATGTTATTCGAAGACGAAAATTAGATACGATGTAAAAATTTCATGCTTGGGAATGGTTGAAGAATTGAAACAAATAGTAAGAAATACTGAAGAAAATATACAGACTTGGCCAAAAGTATTAGGCACCTCTTAATATATTTTTATATTAAGAGAAAATCAAACTATTCAAATGTGAAATTCAGTTCACTCTTTTTCGGCAAATTCCAAAGAAAATGATCTAACTTTGAAAATATCCACAGCAAAATTAAAGACAAGCTAACAGCCTGCGACTTTCAGGAAGAAAGAGAAAACGTGGACTATGAATCCCCCGGTTATTTCATATCCCACGATAAACCTTGTCAATTGTTTTAAAATTCCTTTGAAGGCAGCCGACAAAGGACGACGAACAATGGAAAGATTCGACGAGAAATAGTTTTCGCAGCAAGTCGTAATAATAAAGATACCCGATACATTTCGCCAAGGCATATGTACGTGGCAAAGAAAGCAAGTCAGTCTTCCGATGAAATTCTATTCATACCTGAAAAGTGTTTACACGATCCTAGGATGTTCTATTATCTGGTAATGCGGTAGCATTATAACGAGTAAATGGTAGTTGTCTTCTGCATAGGCCCCCGGAAGTAGCCACTGATTACAGTAATGCGCTTACTACTCAGCTAGTAACGAGTAGAGATCTTCCTGCTATCCAACGTTCCACGAATGATCCGACATCGTGTCGAAGCCACAGAACGAAGGAACGTTCATTTATGTTGCGGTTACCGTTGCGGTCTCTCACCGGTCATTAAAATTAGCTACAGTCATTAGTCCGGGGAGCCATCTACAGCCAGATAATTGAATATCTTTAGCACCTTCTGGAAGATCGATGCTCCAGTGTTTTGGTGAAACTGTTACCTCGTTAGTTGTCCCCCTCGTGTCGCGCGCGCGGTAAACTTTTCAACGAATCACGTTTCAAAACCACCCCTTCTTTTCTCCCACCTTCCTCGCCCTTCTTCTCTCTCTTCTCCCCCGTTTCTATCGCCCCCCAGCGAGATTAATTATGATTTCGTAAAAGGGAATGACGCGACAGCGACATCAAGGCGGAGAAATTATTCCGCCACTTAACGCGGCCCCCTGCTCTCTCGAGCCGGTGGATCGACAGGGAAAGAATAACGAGCTGCCGCGTTCAAGATACTTTGGTTCGTCGACAGAATAACAGGCATTGATCAGCGTCAATTTGAAACTGGAAAGTTGAATTAGAACGTCAGTGGCTTGAGCACCGCTTCGTGCAATTTCCAACCCCTCGGAGAAAATCAATCGTACAGGTTGATGTCGCTGAATCATTTGCAAATGTCTGGTAACGTTTGGAACGTTAAAATTGAACCGATTATTACGATATTTTGTGTATGGAATAGGGGGTAAATACTTCGAGACTGATGGTTTCAAATTGTCCAGTAATTGTTGACGTTGTGAATTCGTAAAATAAATAAGATGGAAAAACGAGAGAACGTTGAGCATGTAGTGGTGGAACGTCGAGACTGTCTTTAAATGAAATAATAAACAAAGAAGTGACTAAACTGCAATAAATTTCTGTTTATAAATATTAAAACACTTGTGTTGTCTAAAAAGAATAAAAGTTATCCACACAAATTTATATTTCTCATAAATTCTTCACTTTTTTTATCTTCCTATTTGTTTACTTATAGATAACTGATTTTAAATGATAATACTCCGTATCTCGAGTAAAGTGAATACCACTGGTGGGTTGTAGCTTTTAGAAGAGTAGCATAGTACGAATAACAATGCTCCTAGTATACAGGGTGGACCAATAAGAATTACCATCTTTAACATCTCAATAATCACGAAAGTGAAAAAGAAATGTTTCCAAAGAAAGTTGTTTACTATCAAAGGGACCATTGTATGGTCATAACGATTTTTTTCTGGATCATATTTTCTTATTTATTTGCTAAACACCCTTTAAAATGAACATAAAAACCTGTAACACATCAGTCAAGATCGTAGAAGATTGATGACATAAACTTACATAATTACCAACTTAAAATTGCTCTTTTAATACCGTTCTATTATAGACCTTTGTTTATCATAGAGTCTGCTACTAATAAATAAACAAAAAACTATGACACGTCGTTGGATAAAAAAGGATGACCTTTTTCTAGTGACCCCGTGACCTCGACTGAGCTTGTGTTATGGGTTTCTATCTATAAAACAATAGCTCCCTTCATACCGAGAAATTTTTCTCGAAAAAATTCTTCTTCTCACTTTCACGAATCCAGGGAGATATTCAAGTTGGTACTTCTTACCGGTCCACCCTGTATACGCGCAAACGAGAGTTTCGCATTAGGGGCCTAAACGAATATCTGTTTGTTCCAGGTGCTCTTTCACAATCCCAGTTTCCAGTATTCACGATCTACGCCCAGAAGAGTTGCCTGGCTGTGAAACCATGCGAACGTGCTTGGTGCATCGACAGGGTCCAGGGACATCGTCTTCAGAGCCACACACGCAGAACTATGAATGCCTCCTCGCGTCAGCACTGCTTGGAGCTCTGTTTAGGGGAAAGGGACTTCCTGTGCCGGTGAGTATGAACGTGGCTATTTTTCGTTTGCTGCATCGCGAATCCTATTCAGCGGACGGTCGTTTTCCGGCGACCTGGTTCTTTTTCCCCTTCGTCGCGGCCACGATATCCGCCGGAAGAAAAGGCGGACGCACTCGTCCTGAGATTCGTCGCGAATCGACGCACACACACAAATAGACACACTCACACATACATATACACACGCTATGGCTCCTCTTCCTCTCTCTCGTCTCTCACGAGTAGATTTTCAAGAATCGAAGGCACCTCTTCTACACGCTCCGGTGCGTTTTCCAGTTATTGGATTCCTCGATCGAGGGAGGACGTTACATCACGCTCCTACAGACTCTCGAGTGTTTCTTGGTCATGAAGCGGCGGCGGCCGTTCCTCGACGTTTCATGCGAGTTGGAACACCGAAGGGAACGGCGAGCCTATCCGTCTGGAAAAGTTGCAGAGAAATAGCTCTAACCCGAGCCGAATTCCTCGTATGTTTGTCATTTCACTGAACGGCTATTTAAGATTTTTCACCCCCGATTTTTCGCGCGCTCGATTCACAACGCTGCAGCAGTCGATTCTATTTAAATATTTTTCTCGCGTGTTCTCCAACGCTGCAGGATCTAACCAGCAACGCAATGTTTTTCATCATCGCTGTCACTTTGCGTCCGCTCGAAGGCATCGCTGGAACGCTTTGATCGCGGCGAGACTAATTATACTCGCGTCACTGAACTTTCCTTACTTTAGAGAGAGGGAGAGAAAAGGAAGGGGAGGAAAAATCAGCACGATATCGTACAACGGCTACCGCAGCGGCAACTATATACACATACACCAACGGACGATGCGACAATTGTGAAAAAATGCTGAAATACCAAGCTCTTCGCGGACATTCGTTCTAATTTACGACGAACCTCATTACCGCCGTTCAAACCGATTTTTCTTCCGCATTCATCTAAGCGGACAAGCGTACACCGATCATACTAAGCGCTCGTCTAGAACCAGTCACGCATATACACCGTCCTACAATCTCAGTGATTTTATTGCTAATATCGCTGAACACACTGTAACCAGATTACTGTAACGCATATTAAAGTATCTCCGTTATGGCTGGCTACAAAGTTTCGGTTCAATTTAGGGTAACAAGGCATCCCTTCAAATTCAAATTCATCATTTCGTAGATGAGCCTCTTATTTTTTCTGGGTATCGTTATCGTCGTACACGAAGTAATTACATTCTTTCAAATTTCTGTAAACGCGAGATATTTCTGCCGAAGGAAATCCACTTTTGTAGCTCTTCGACATTTTTCAATCTAGCTACGTATACATTCGATGTACTTTTTTTCCCTTTTTTAGTTAAAGGCACAGTTTTTCCAAAAAAATATTGCACATCACTTTTTCCTAGCGGCTACAAAGGAGGTATCTCGCGTGTTTTTTTTTAGTTATTCAGCTTGCATTCTGTACTCTATAGTTGTACACTTTATACGACCATAATTCATTTATCCGCGTTGATATTCGTACAGTGTCGGCACAAAGGGACTTGGTTGTTTGTTTTATCCAAATATTTGCAAAGCACGTGGACCTAAACGGTTCTGAATCGAAAGGTTGGGTAGAAATTTTGTCGCCGGTAAAATAACAGCGGAAGGAGAGCGGAAAGATGAGACAAAGAGAATATTCCAGTAGTTTCAATTACACACCATCTGTCCACTTGACTAACTGCAATTTTTTTTGCCGTGCGCAAGCGCACGAATTTTCTTTGACGTAAAACGATCCCATCTTCGATTCCCTTTGTCGCGTCGTTCATTTTTCTCAGATGTAAATATTTCAGGTTACGTGGACAAGGTACCGAGAACCTTTTAAGTATGGATCAGTTGAAACGTAAAGGTGTTACTGGCGATGCAGTTGAAAACGGAGAATTTTTACTTCGAATATTTTTTAAATATACCTTGGAAGTACTTGGTATTGGTATCTTAAAAATTTTATCATGTGACATAATTTTGACGAAGAATGTTTCGTAAATGTCATAAATTGAAGAAATTTTTCAGGGAAAAAATTAGGTAATATTAGTTTCTACGAAGAACCATGAAAATTTCGTTAATAAATTTATCAACTTTATTTATTATACTTTTGCAATAATTATTACTTACTGAGTGTGTCTATGAAACATTCTTCTAACAGCTTCTAATTCTATTGTGCATAAATTAATACAATTTTTACCAAATTTAACGAGCGAAAAGAAGGGTGCACAAATAAATTAATAAATTGCGTATTTTAGATGGGCGTGTATACAGTGTGGGCTAGATAAAACAGGCCACCTAATTATCTTCTCCAGCTATTGTGGTACGAGAAAATTTTTAAATAAGATAACAGAAAAATCTGTTCATAAATGACACTTTTTTCCGTTTCTTCTTTTCAATGTCAACAATTTTCCTCTACCAAATATTGCAGTAGGTATTTATGCGTATTTAAACTTGCATAATAATACTTTCTTTCATTTTCTGCCATTTCCTTCATCTCGTACCACCATAGCTGTTTAAAGAACATAATTAGATGTCCTATTTTACTTGGCCCACCCTGTATATACGCTCTTCGCAGCGAAAGGATTAAGCGGCTGCAAAACAAACGAACCTTTCTAACGAAATTACAAACATCGAATACAATGTTCAACGCAACACTGAAACATGCTGCAGGATTCATCAGGATTCACGAACGTTGTGATAAATCCCCGAGGCGCAAAGATATCCCCGCGTCATAACGTTGATAACGAACCGATATAAATTCCTGGGTAGCGGCAGACACACCGCCTATATAGGTTAATTGATAAATAAACGCGTCATAATTATGACGGGCAGGAACGCGTTATCCGTAAACGAGGCGCGACAGCAGACCTCTAAACGTATCGCCAGAGCCGAGTGATACGGTTGAACAGTGCAGCAGCAGTTAAAGCTTTACTTTAGCCAGGTAATTACGAGGTGCTAGGTGGACATCGGTCTCGAGGAATTTAAATCCATTAGAGTCGCGTGAAATATCGGCGTCTGGGAAGTATGCGGAAGGCAGGAGTGCAGAGAGAAGAGAAGGGAGAGCTGGGGGCTCTTCTTCCGATTTCGATAGAAAGCAGCGGTAGGAAGGCGCGTTTATGCGATATCACGCCGACGCGTCAAGCTTCGCATTTGTGAGCGCACGGCGAGCGTGCACGTGCACACCTTGAAAGCACCTAAGCGAAAGGTCTCTGCCAGCTGGTCGCTCGCGACGACCCTCAAGCTCCGCGCTTCGACCTGAGGCAGGGTCGAGAGGTCCTTGCCCAGGCGGAACCGTATTAAAAGTGGCATAGCTATGCATTCGTGTCCGGGAAACCTTGGAAAGGGGAGCAAGGATTTGATCTCGGCAAGAACGAATCAACTTACAAATTGAAGAGGTGTACGTGGCTCCTAGAGGGCCTGTCTCTATTATCCTGGCTGTCCTATCGAAATATCTGCTGTTTTTTTCTTAGTCGTAGAGAACAATCGACACTTTTTGATTTTCACTTTGAAACGTCAAAGCGGGTGACCTGAAGCCATCGTTTCGCGTCCACAGTGTCTAAGTACTGTTGATGATTCGAATTTGGACTTGGACCGACGTGAAGCCTGCCGAATTCTTACTATACGGGGGCAATAACTTTGTCTACCTCAAAAGTTTCCGTTATTTGTCATGATGTGAAAGAAGTTTGTATGCAAAGCTTGTATGATGTGGAGAGAGGACATGCTGTGAGGCAAATATTTTTTAATATTTTTCGTTGAGGCAATTTCAGCAAGCTGTCGTTAAAGGTTGTTAAATAAACATTTCTTCGCAACAGAAGGTTTTCGAAGTGTTCACTGCTTTTGTCAATATTTATCTTTGCATCGCTGTGGTCGCTATTTTTTGTAGTACGTTTGAATGAATCCCCACTTTGTATACACAGTAGACTGTACGAAGTTGTATTAAGTCACATACACTGGTTATCAAGGATGTATGATTTTCACTTATACTATCCAACAAAATACAAAAACTCAATGTATAAATTTAGCACTCTGCGAAAATAGTGTAAACAAGTTTCTCAGTAGTCTGTACACGATGTTTCACAAATTCTTACTGTGCAGGACGTTAAGAATTTGCCGATAAAAATTGTCTCATTGTTCGACAGACAGTAAGGTCAACCTTGTCCTCTTCTGTCGTGCCTAGCTCACATGGGTATCTTAGGTGTGTAGGTGTTCGTGCAAGGCGCTTGGAAAATAATTCGCCAGCCTTATTTTTTACGACCTAAGAGCCAGCATCAATTCGAAAATTGACGGTTCCGAACCTATCATCTACATCAGATTACCATCAGGTTGATTCGATTCTGTTTCATTGAAAGGTCAAGCCTTAAACATTTCACTGGACACGAATACCGAAAGGAACAGTTGGAAAGCTATTCTTAGGTAAGTGCGGCCTCGGTAATAGCAATGAGTAAATTTCTTATGCGAGTCGTACGGTGTGTCTCCGTGAAGGAAATCAGCGGGTAAGCATCTGGAGAAAGACGAGGGCTCGGTTTGGTATCACGCTTCTAACGTTGAAACGCGGAAGAGATAATGAGGAGGAAGCGAACATCTCCATTAAAACTGGAAAGACCCTTTGGACAAGGGAGAAAGGGCCTTGTCCCTGGGCTGGCTACATAGTCGGTGTGCTTGTGGATAATCGAGGGAAGCCACCAGAATGGCGTTATTGCGCAACGATACGTGCGTGCGAGGCTGAAGTGGGTCGTCTTGGCGCTTTGCACAGCTTCAGATGCGAGCGGAACCCGCGGTTTCTAAGGATCGTTGGTGTAGATCGCATTAACATTCCATGGGAACGGTATTTCCTCGGTGCAATCGGCTGATTAGACGGCCGCGGTTCTGACTGGCATCGCGTTCCGGTTTCTCCCGCATGATTGCCTCGATTTTCAAGCACGGACCTATCTGGATGCGCTACATTTTGCTGGCCGAGCGAAATCCCGGCCACCACTGTAATTTCATCCGTACAAAATTGAAAGAGTTTCGCGACATTACGGGATATATGGACGCCTTGTCTGTGTGCCTCTCGTCCAATTGGACACGATCGAATATATTCCCTTTTCGAAAGATTTCATCCACGATTATGTACATCCATTAGGATGGATTTTGCAATAGCTATTTTGGAATATCGCGATCAAGAATATTACTCGAAGAGAATGAAATGTAGAATGATAGTATAGGGGTAGATTTAATTAATTGTTCGATAAATAGGAACCTTATTGGTTGAAAACTGGTGAAATATGAAACTTTGGTACACGATAGTGCTCAAAAATATATTTGACATGTATCTCCTTTATCGACAATCGTCTGCTTACATTGAAAGGGTGAAAATCACCCTCGAAGATGAGAATAATAAGCATTAAATTTGGTAAAAATTATTTATTTTTGTATTTTTTAAATTTGTTGCTGAAGAATACATAATTCGTCAATTTACACTATTCCTCTGTCTCTAATCACTTTTGAGATAAAGACCAATGTTTACTATCCACAACTTTGATGGCGATTTTCATCCCTTGATCGTGGACGATTGCCGATATAAAAAAGTACGTGTGGAATATTTTTTTGAGAACTACTACATACCAAAGTTTCATCAAAATCGGTAATAATCACTTCGGGATGTTCCGAATATTCACGTTCGGAATATGAGTAGATAAATGATAATTATCGGTTCAAAACGTGGACGATGGATCTTCTAAAATTGCCAAAAACGTCAAAAAAAAAACAGACAAAAAGTGTTAAACATACACACTAATTCATAACATAATGTCACGCAAAAGAAAAACTTCAACGAGAGAAAATAGAGGATAAAAAATGATCGAATTGAACGATGAACTGAATGTTATAATTGCTTGAATTTTTGAAAATTGCAATACAATGAAAATTTGCCACGATTGCCACTGATAAATACGTAAGGAGGCTGAAACTTCAACAGACCAAAAAAGAATGATTAATTTACGAGAATTTAAGCTCCCTCGGCAAAGTTATGAACGCACCATAGAAACTTCCACTACACACGCCTCGCAATACAGAACTTCACTACAATCTTACATGAATTAGTTACGTCAGTAACGAACGCGGCAAGTGTTACCGAAAGAATGTCTTCCTCTAAACAGAATCGTGTACCTTTTTGAATGCAAATTACGACAGAAAACCGTACCAGCTGCTGCGTTCACCTCATTAATTCATCTTCATTCGACCAGCAGAATACCAGAGAAAATGGTCCGTTTTAATCGCTCTATCTCGCGACAAGATCCTCCGGTATACCCGGAATATGTTCAAACTGTACAAATAATGCAACGAACCGTGGATTTAGCAGAGGCGCAGATTCAACACGGTTTTCTCCGCTCTCGAAAACGTCGGCGATTTGTAACGAGCAAATGGTAAAGATCGGAATGAATTCCCGAGTGTCGGTGGGCTTCGTACTCGAGTGTTTGAGCCGCGACGAAAGCTAGAGGAGCGTATCATTGCAGAAAGAGAGAACGAAATAGAGAGAGAGGTAGGAAAAAAAAAGAGAAAGCAAGAGAAAGAGAAAGGATAGCGAGTGAAAGAGAGCAGCCTATCCACTGTTGAGCACGGTTTACGAGCGTCGAGACCGGTCGAGCGATCGATCAAAAGCGAATCGGTAGTTCGAGGATCGTTGCGCCCGCACAAGGCTTAGCTAGAAGGGTCTAGCCACAGGAGAGATAGGTTATTACTGGCGGCGCGCCGTATCGGCGTTCCTTGTTACCGGGTAATGAGTTTATTGTTTAAGAATCACGCCGCAGTTACATGTGCTGCAATCAATTACAATAATGTAATATAATCGTAGGAAGGTCCCGCGCGGCGCGCAGCCGTATAATGAGGTCCCTTCTCTAATGAGAGGATTGCTGGCGGACCGAGTTAAGCTTCGGCGGTAGGCGCATTCACCTACCGTGAACCTACCTGGTGTGTGCGAGTGCACTGAATCGCGTACGTATTTTCTTAAGCTACGTGCATTCACGTAACGTCTGTATACACTTAGGCTAGGATTCAGCGAAGAAAGAAACGCGGTAGCGTTACTCTCCGTATATCAACGTCGACGCGTGTATACCAAGAAAGAGAGAGAGATGGGAGGGATGAAGAGAGGCTGAGGAAGAGAAAAGTTGAATTCAGTTCTCAGCCACGTCGTGACAAGATAAAAAGTTGAAAGTTCGTTGCCAGCCGAAATTCTCCGGGGAAGATATAGCTTAGGTAGAGGAGGGCAGTAAAAAGCCATTAACTTGTAGCGGGAAAAGAGTTTTAGACGAAAATTCGCCGAGCCGCGAAAATTCTACTTATCCAGTTCTAGATATTCGGTGTACTTCCGGGGGAACACGGTCGTAGAAGAGAAGGTTTAATCGCGCTCGAAAATCCAACAGCCCGTTACCGGTGCATTTACCCCGGTCGGCGATGTCCGATGTCGAGAGTCGAATCGGGGAGTTTTTCGAGCGGACAAATTACGATTTCTTTTTTCTCTTTTTTTCTTACTTCCAAATCTTCTCCGGTACGGCACGGCACGTACTTACGTGTTACGACTGCGTGAAAGTGGTGAGCAACGAGCGTGTTATAGAATGAAAAGGAGGTGAAAGAAAAGAAGAAGAAATTTTCGCGTGTTGAAAAGAAGGCAACGTCGAGTCTCTCCCACTACACGAATGAATGAACTGAAGTAGCGCTTTTGTAAAGGAGAGTTGCCACGCTTGTCAGTCACTAGGGTAGACACTTTAGTAGGAAAACGTTGCGAATTGACCTGGCCGCGAAAATTTTCACCCCCGTTGGAAAAACAACGCTGCATTCTACCGCCCCTTTTTCGCGATTACGCCATATTCAGGAAGAACGACGCCGGCGAATTATGCGGGACCCTCGCAACGACGCTTCCGGTGTGGAGCTCGTGAACGCTTGGAAATTCACGTTATATCGCTGGAACCAGGGATGGACGCGACGTTCACGGTTCCGGCGAAATTTCGCAGGAAAGGAAGCGAATGCTCGATAGAGGAAAACTTCGCTGCACAGAGAGACATAGACGTGTTAGTTGTCAGCTTACTCCGGCATGCAGAATTTTCGCCGATGTTTTTGCCTTTGGTATACAGAGCTAGCTAATACCGCGTATTAAAGTACAATTGCTCTCTGGTGGCAGTTGCGACTGAAAAATTTATTGCACAAGACCTGTGCGCCCGGTATTAATATTCATGTTTAATTTTGACACCGGTGTTCGAAGGATACTGTGATAATTTATGATAATATCAACGACAAATCACCTGGATTATATTCTACTTTAAGGTTGCACAGTGAGACGAGAGCTTCTTAATTTCATTTTTGAAAAACTCCAAGGGGAAAATAAGGGGAGAGTATCAATGATAGATCGCCTAGATTACGTTCTACTTTGTATCTACACGATAACACGAAAGCTTCTTAGTTCCCTTCTTCAAAAATTCAAGGGAATGCAGAGAGCACAGCTGAAGCACAGCTATACTTTAAATTACGTAAAATTTGAGTTCCATGAAACGTACGTAAGGTAACTGAAATATTCAGAAATTGACAATTTCTCGTGTGGAAGCGTATCGATCAGAAGTAAGTTTCAATTGGCCTTAGCAAGGTTCTAGGGTGGTGTAGTTCGGCCTGATGTTTGGCGAAATACGCGTTCGACGCATTAAGCAGTAACAGCACGTACCCAATGACAGTTATTGCGCTTTAGTTGGACTACAATTTCCTCTGTTTCCGAGGAAAGTAGGTTACTCTTCTCGCGCGTTTCCCGTGCACTTACCATTAAGAGCAGTGCCCGTAACAGCGACACATCCAATTATAAGTACGAAATTCATTGTTCGGGGAAACGGGCAATGGTTCGGTGGCTGATCTTGTGCTCACGCGCTTGAACGACTGCCAACTTGGGCGAGATACCCCTTGGTAGAGTGTACCGGTGAACTACTCAGAGGCGTCAACAATCCCGGAGTCAAGGAGCTCCCTTGAGAAATCTTCTGTATATGTGTAGCGAAGAGCAGAGAAGAAAAGAGCTCACGAAGAGAACGGAGAGGATTGAAAAGTATGAAAGCGAAGTGCGTTGCGATGAAAGGAGGGTCCCTTGGAAATACACAAGGTCCATCGATGCGCCAAAAATTAATTCATTTGCCCTCCGCAAGGATATATCCTGCTATAGGTTGAGTTCGTATTTATCACTGTGTACCTGTACAAACTTTATCGAGTTCGATCGTGTTGCTCTAGTTGAAAGAATAAATATTAGAAAGACAGAGGGTGATTCTACATGTAAAACTGAACAGAAAATAAAGAATAAAATTTGTTCATCAGGAGCTTAGTTCTCGTGAAAATTAAATTCAAAGTTTGGTGCAGTGAGCGTCGCCTCGCGCACGTGACTATCTCCCAACTTTTCTCAGGCAATTTTCTCGAAAACTAAGCTTCCTATGGAAAAATTTTGTTCTTTGTTTTCTGTTTATTTTTACGTGTAGAATCAGTCCTGTCCAGTTTTATGTACACGTATATTGATCCGTGGCAATTTGTAATGTCAAACGCAGAAGAAAATGGAGATAAAAGAAGAACGAATTACTAGTTCAATTTAAAGTAGAAAAAATGAGGTGGACAGTTCTTTAATTTGTAGCGCTACTATGGGAGAATGTTCTGATCTCGGTCGGTAATTGTAACGATGTGCATTTCAAGAGTGAAACTCGGATTAAATTCCGGGCACAAAGAGACGGCAATCTCAATAATTCGTCGATAATGCTGTTTGCATACAAAGCTTATCATGGCAATGTATAATTCCATTTGTTCGAAAGCTAACTCGGTTCGCGGATTTGTGAAGTGCACTTTGTAGACCACTTCACCGATTATCGGCCGTAATTTCAGCTTGAAACGAATACCGTTGTCCGCGATTGCCACTGTACCATACTGAACGATTAACGTTCACGACGGTTTCTTCGATTTTACGCTGATATTCTTCGCATTTTTACAACGATCGGATTTCATCTACCTTTGTTAGTCTGCAAACTGTTCCTCCAAAAGTTCACAATTCGTTACATTACCTATGAATTTACATTGACAGAATGAAATATGAAATTCCTTAAATCAATATTAAAATTGTTGGAGATTAGTTACAACTTGAAATCAAATGCTGTTCTGATACAATCAAACATCTTTAAAAAATTGCAAGGTCTGACGTGGTTCTTGGTTATCTTTTAGAGAGTGACATAAGCAATGCTCAACTCGATGGCTTGAGAATTTAGGACAATGTAGTAGACTTATTCTAGACTTATTCGATTCTTTTTCCTAGTCAGTTTTGAGAAGAGAACGTCTCCACTGAAAGAGCTATCTACTGTTTCTAAAACACCTGTACCACATATTGACCCAATTTAATTGAAACTGTCACCCAGTATCGATTACTCCTATGAAACACCGTATTATGCGATCATCCGCTATATTCACACTTGACAAAATATGTATCGCTGTTTCTGCAAGTCGAAGGAAATAAGTACAGCAGATAAAGAGAGGATTTCACGAGCTCACATACCATCTATAGCGCCACTTCTTTCTTCGTCGCTGGCCGAGTAGCTGCGTGACCGGACACCATAGATAGCTCTCGATTGAAAACAAAGCCGTGAACTCTGTCGAGCGAACCGAAAGGAGGCAATTCCTTCCTTAAAACGAGAACATCCGGTCTCGCGGTATCAGGAATTCGAATCGAGCTCTTTCACAGGTTACACGAGATGAAAAGGTCGAGGTCAAGCTAAGACTCGAACAGAAGAGAAACTGATCATAAAAATACCACCGACTCCCCGTATGTGTGTACAGAATTGCGAGGAAGACAGGAGGTAGAGATGGTGATCGATATGAGGAAAGAAGAAGAAATAGTACTTCTGCGTGGCGTGCAATGAGCAATTATCGCGAGCCACCTGGGTTAGATGCTCGTGCTCTACCATTTCCTCTGCTCGCTCGTCCTACGCGTGTATACAGCGCTACGCAGAAGTACTGGACTGTATTGATTTCAAATTATATATATGAGAAAATATTATTTTAGAAAATAACAGATCAGAATTGCGAAAGATATTAGAAACGCACCTTCTGAATCAGAGAAGGAGAAGAGAACGTTCCATTGAGAGCTGAGCAATATATTCGTGTATACAGGGTGTTCCAATTATTTCCGATTAAACTTTGCCAGTGGGTTCTATGGGTATGAGAGAGAAGAAAATGTTATATGAATATAGGTCGTTCGAAACTTTATTAAAAAGTTATAACAATAATACGAAATAGAAAAGGAACTTTCGTTATAACTTTGTAATAAAGCTTCGAACGATCTATGTTTATATAACATTTTTCTCTTACCTTCACCCGTAGAAAGCAGTGGCAAAGTTTGATCGGAAAAAATTCGGACACCCGGTATGTAGAGTAATCCCATCGGAGAGCAAATAAGGACGTACAAGCGGTAGTATCGAGAATCCGCAAAATTCAGCAAATTCAACACACAAAATAACGTCTTAGTTGGTGGTAAAGCTCGACTCTGTTTTGTGCAACACTGTATGTGAACGCACACAGTGGAAAATCGTAATAGGAAAGAAGAAGAGACGGGAGGGGAAAGAAACGCATCGTCTTGACGCGTGAAATTCGCGGTTACTCCCGTGGCAGAAAAAGTTGGGGAAAGCTGACACTATAATTACCGAGGTGATTTAACATACGAGAAGAAGAAGAAAGCAAGAAAAAAACACACCGAAGGAGAAGAAAAAAACGTCGGATTATTACAATGTAGTTAACCTGTCGAGGGTTTTAATGAGATAAGGATTACTCGTGGAAACGCGTGCACACGCGTATAGCAATTTGATCGGTGAAACTGATGTTTTAATTGTAGCCCGAGGATGTGATACGAAGGATTGAAGAATAAAAGCGTATATTGAAAGAGGGATCCCGATGCGTCGGCGACATAGCAATTACACCAGCGAATAAAATAACGAATAAAGTAATAAAGCGGAACGACGGCCTGGCGTGTGTGAAACAGGTGTTGCTGCAAAGGAGGGAGGAAGAGGGAGAGAAAGAAAGAAAAAAAAAAAGAAAAGAAATCCAACTCACCAAAGGAGCGTAAAACAAGGCGTAATGGAGAACATGGAGAATTAATTAAAACTGTAATTTGTTAGGTTCATTGAAATGAAGACAGCGTTAGTTATTGGTTTATAAATGAATGTTCTGTTATTGACGACAACGCTTGCGAAATAGATAATTAGGCGGGAGAATTGATTAACACTGTCGAGAAAGAGTCGGGGATAAAACGAACCACGAAACAGATAAAGATCAGCCGGCTATGTGGGTGGCGTAATGGCTGCGAGAAAGTTTTAACACAGGCGAACATAAAGCAATCAATCATCCGGCAAAGTTGTTTAATTCCTTCGGTAACTTGCACCGCGTATGTACCACACCAGGTATACATAACAGCTTATATAGGGGCACTCTCTGTGTATCGATCGATGATTATTGAGTAGGAAAATCCACGACATTAAAATATCGTTTGCCGTGCAAACCGGGTATATCGAAATTTTCATTCTCGCCTACAGTTCGTCGGATCGTCAATTGCTATGTAATACCTGCAACGCGCAATTACCGTGAAAATTAGATTTTTTTCTCTTCGCTATACAGTCGCTATATCGTACCATTATCGTCGCGGAACCGTTTCAAATCCATAGAAATTGCGTGTAAGACACACGAACGAACGTTCGTTCGCGTTTCGATACGAGCAAATCGAAACACGTGATACGCTTCGTTCTCCTGTCGAAAAGTCGGGCACAAAAGAATTCGAATCGACAATATGTCACCGAAAAACAATCAGGTTTTTCGCCGGGGAAAAAATTGCAGCGAATTTGTACCGCTATTTTGCAAGTAGGAGCCTCGATGAACGAGTTTTTGGACAATTGCGATTAAGCTTCGAGAAGAAATAATTTGCTGGGACGAGAATAGGCGTGAGATGCGTTTGTAACGAATCTTTTGTACGATTTTTTCAAGTGAATTTACAGTTAAAGGGGAAAAAGAAAATTGAATAAAAATTGTTAATTAGTAAGTGCATATTCTGTTAACGAGTTTTTCATACAACCAGGAAGAATAAAAACTTGCTTTTAAAATTCAATTTTGGTATAGCAAATAGTGTAAGATTTAATTTCCATCAGATAAAAATCCAACGAATAATTAGAACATACACAGCTAATAAGTTTTTGCTAGAACCAGAAAGAATTCGAACCGGCTTATAAAAATCAATTTGAACATTTAGTGTATTAATGAACGTAATTATAAGAAGAAATTAACGTTCGAGTAGGATTAGATAGAAAATGATCTGTCTACCGTGGCAACGAAAGTATCCCGTATTAATGACGATATTAGCCCCTTAAACACGTCCTATTTGAGATAGTCGAAGAAAATAATTTTAGGTGGAGCATTCGTTCCATTTCACTTCTTCATTGCTCTCCGCCGTGCTTCCCTTTTATTCTTCGATCTATCTTAGGTTACTCTTCGATCCATCGCTGCCTGACACACAATTCTCTACTTCGTTCGATGGCTATTACTGCGAAACCGCAGTCGTATCTTTCTTATTGACGGGTTACACAGCTGCGCCGCAGTAAAAGTCGCGGATACACACGGAACAAAGCTGAAAATGCTCTGTTCTGCTTTCGTTCTCCTCGAGGGCTCTTCCTCTATTGATGCATGGCCATTACATGTGCTACGATGACCATCTTATGTCACAGCTTTTAGAATAAATATAGAATTATAGATTTTCTTTGGGAACATTCTGTCGACTAACACTTCGTCTACGATGAAAGTGAGAAAATTTGTTCAATATTTTATTTTTGCTTGCTATAAACGAATTAGTTCTTTAAAAAGAGGAAAATCACGTTATGTGGATAAATAAATAAACAGTTTTAATTCAATTGTGAGAATTTCACTATTTTTCCTATTAGATCATTTCTCACATGGTGATTTTAGTACCACAATTTTGAAAATTGCGTTAATTAGTGAATTCAACGATTCTCTATTACAATTACAATTTGTATAATAAATAAAATGCAAGTGGGAATACTGGAATATTTCCCAAAAACAAAACGTTCCAATTCTTCTAAACCAGAAAATATTAAATTTTAGGGTTCGTTAAAAGTACAACACAATACATACTCGACTCGGAGAACGCAATATTCAACCCAACGACTCCAACTACATAACAACTGACTCGCATCTTCTTCCACCCACACGTTCTACCTTTCTTTACTTCACTATCTCTCTCGCTCAATTTAGACAAACCACAAAAGCATTCCCAGGACAAATTCAGTTACATCCACCCAAAATCTCAGGTACCCATGTACTCTTCTTTTGCATCCTAATCTCAAACTCTCGGTCCTAACACTCGAAACTTAGTCAACGACTCCAACAAACAGCTAATATATTCTCCTTCGCTATTTTACCATCCCTGTCCTTTAATTCACAAACATTCCCATGACAAATTCGCTCACATCCACCAAAAATCTTGAGTACCCAAATCTTCTGATCCTCACCTTAATCTCAAACACTCGATCCAAACACGTTCCAACACCTACGACACTCGAAACTCATTCACCTGCTCTAAAAATTAACACAAAAATCCCCTCAAAAACATTCAACCTTCCACCTGCAAGGTATTTTCTCCATACGACGACAACAGTTTCTCCTTTGCCGATTCGTCATCTAAATTTCAGCAAACCGAAACTCGGTAACATTAACTGAACGCCTGGCGAACAATAAACCGTATAACTGCACGTGTAATGGATTCATTTGTAGGAACATTCGCGTTATTGGCGTGTGCACCCTCTGTTTCGCATTCAGCGTAACCTCGATCGACACTCCGCGAGCGCATAAACGAAGCTCGGGGAACCGGGCGTTGATCTGGCTAAAAGAGCGAGGTGAACAGAGGACAAGCAGACAGCTCTCACGGGGTTGGATAATCGCCCGGACGTTGCGATCCGGTATTACTCGGCCCCTGGGGTTAAATTGCGATCAAGGGCTTAGCGGTGATTCCGAAGGCCGATGGAAGTACGTGACTGATTTCTACGATTTATTCGCGCGCGCACACCAGCGCACGGGTTACGGACTGCCTCTGGCTATAATCGATTCTATTCATCGTCGAATATCCACCGCGTGTATTCCGCCATTAGAAAGGACCACTCGATGGCCACTCTAACTTTCATCCGGAACTAGGTCTGGGCGCACACTTTCGGGCGGAGAATATTCTTCGTACGCGGGCTGACATCCACGCGTTTAGACATACCACGGCGGTACGTAATTGAAGCGAGGATTAACTTTACCCCGACGTCGTCGAAAGAAGGCTTTACACGAAACGGTCGATATTGGTTTCGAAACGTTCTCGTGTCCTGGAGCTTCTGCGTTAACCTCGGCCGGTCTTCCACGAGAATCCCCCCACGCTAATTCTTTTATCCACGTTCGGTGGTATTTCAGCAGAGACGTGCGAATTTGTCGAGGAAAAGAAAACGTTTCAGCGTGTGTTTTTTTTTTCCACGTGAAATACATATGAATATTGTACAGCGTGTTGCAGCTTACACAATACCGATGGCCTTTAAATATTCAGCTAGTGTGAAACGGAAGAAATGGCGTAAAAACAGAATGTGCAAACGCGATATGGTTTCGGCGGTGATTGCGAAATCACGCGGACAATGTTTCGATTCTTTTTCAATTCGTTAATTTATATCCTTTTCGGTGCTCTCGTGTCATTTTTTGGATCAGCCTTTTCTACGTAGTTATCTGAAGATGAAATTTTTTTAAATAACGAATTGCGAGTGGAAAGTGTTATGAACTATTACGCTCAGAATTTTAGTGTGAGAAATTGGACATTCCATTGGAAAAAACGAAACTCTAGGCCATCGTCTGTAAAGAAAGTAATTACCACCACGTCACGTCTCGCAACCATGCAACTTTCGTAAGTAATGATTTCGCTCACGACTAGAAATAATGGAGATATTCGCGTAGTGGATAGATCTAATGGAACACCCTGTATAAAGGATATTCATGTTGCGAAAAAAGGCTCATTCACGAGAAGACTCTCAGTTTTAATAGCGAAAGTATAACTGTCAACCTGTCCATGAAGCAACATTCTTAAGAGACAATGGTCTCTAAATGCGATCCATCATCATTCATCCAGGTTAATAAATCATGTTGGATGTGGGATGGCTAGGGGTCAAGGTCGGAAAAGAAATTTACCCCCAAGGCGAATTCCGACGATCATTCATGAAATATCCAACCACGGTTGTGTTGCCATCTAGGGGGAGGGGGAGGGAGAGGGAGAGAGAGAGAGAGAGAGAGAGAGAGAGAGAGAGAGAGAGAGAGCGAACAATTCCAAAGACGGAGAAACGATTATTTCGATTTCGCGTGAAAAAGGAAAATATACGTCATAATTAAAAGGCAGCACACCCAGTTGCAATTACGTGGCACGGCGTATTCCAAAGCGATCTCATCCTTGGCCGTAGCCTGTGGATGGGCACTTAAGGCCGTGCATGAAATCAACGGCACTGGCCGTTCGCATAATCCAACCGGCGAGTAACGGCGCTCGCGTTGCAATTAACTCGCAGGAAACACACGGGCAAACGAATATTCGAAGCGAGAGCGGAGGCAATGGGAAAGAGAGACGGCAACAGCTTACACCCTCGACAACGACACCGCTACCCGACGCCATTGTAGGCCACCTACTGCACGACATGTCGCGCCGAATCGTACACGCGCAATCAGGCCTCGTCGATCCCCCATTTTACATGAATCCGTATAAATACACGCAGAAATGCAAAGGCAATCGAGGTTTACAATCGACACTGTGGCCGGTATAATGGAACTTTGTAAACAGGCTGACCTTAAAAAGGGGGAAAAAACAGCGACGATCCTGCGGTAGACTTAAAAGGACGATGGAGAAACAGCTGGGTCAGTGACGAACCTGAAGATCGTGGAAAAATGCTTTTTTTTTGAGAACTTAAAAAATCCCCTTGAAAAATCAGAAGTGAGATTCACCTTCGTGTTATTAGGGATCACCGATGAGAATTTCTGACACTCGTAACGTGGTTGGTCATTTGATCCCGAAGCGATACGGAAATTTGAGGCGTGTACGTTTCCAGAATAGTACCGGCAGAATTTGTGAGGAATAAGGCGTTTTTGCGGCTGTGGAAGAAAGACTATTAGGATGCATAGTAGATTTCGAAGAACAATAGAAAAGTCCTACGGAAAATAGAAGAATGTGAGAAGATAAATATGTTGAGTGTTACGCCAATAGTGTAGGCCACTACTTACATCATCGATGACCCACAAAAAGATAATTTTACTACACTATAATAACAATACACCAGTTAAATGATATTACGAAACATTTCACGCTAACGTTTCTCCTTCCACAAACTTACCAAACGGTCCACAGACGACCCACGCGGTCAACGCGTTAAAGCGACAGGTTCTTTTTCCGGAGAGCTAGAAAAATTTCTCCTCTGTTACAATCGAGTCAGGCTCATTTGCAAACGACGCTACTGTCTTGATCCCCCATGAGCACGGCCTGGTCGATTGACGACGGTTACAAGTGGTTATAACAGTACCATTACCTTGATCGTTCTGGCATATTCGCGACACAGCATAGAGATCTAAGTACAGTTTGCCAGTCGTTCGATTACCTGTCCCACTTTCAGAACGTGTTCCTCGTATATCTCGTTAGACAGGCACTCACGTGGTCCGAAATAACCTATGCCGGTGTTAGTAGGTACGAGCGGTTGTGGTGATGGTAAAGCAAGTACAGGGAGAGAGGTAGGGAACAGCAGAAGACAGAGAGAAGGAGCGAGAGAGGAAGAGAGCTAGGTAAATGGATGGATAGGTAGACACGGAGGGAGACAGGGAGAAGCCATCGTGGTAAGCGATGAGCACACGCCTGTCGGATCCGACATAGCCGCTGAGAACAAGGTGGCATTGGGGGATACAGCCAGTCTCTCGATCGCAGTCGGCCGATAGCTGCCGCATGACAAGCCCAAGGGGTGTACGTAAACGGGTGAATCTACCTAGCAGCCTCTCTACTCCACGCGATGCAAGAAGACCCTTGTCCGCTGTGTCTCCCCGATCGTCTTTCTCTCTCTAACCTTGCCGGGTAGGTTGGTCTCTTGACTGGATTTGGTCGATAGCCTACATTCCAGGTTTGCCTCTCTGGTACCTGTTACCATTTCGATAATTGTGTACGCAATGTCGTGGTATGGATAGAATGACGATGCCGCTTTGCCTCTGGACTCTCTCATCAAAGATTGGACTCTCAGGACCCAGAGCTTCTGAGGTTTCGAGAGACGAGACCGCGTTACTCGAAAACAACGAGCACGAATACCAGCCGCCGTCGTAACGCTTTGCTTGTACACACTGGCTTGCTGGCTGTAACCAAACGATACCGTTCCAGAGAGCTACCGACTGATTAGCGATGCGCCGCAGTTCGGAACGAAGAAGGAAAAGAACAAGTGTACGATCGCAAGAATGCTACGTCGTAAATACGCCACGAATCGCGTCCTACCAGCAGAGAGCTCCCCGATATACACCGTCCTGGGAATACTCGTCCTTTACGTCCTACTGACTCTTACTTTCTCTTTCCTGTGGTCGTTCACCGGCAATCGCCGTTTGAAGACGCGCGCCGCTGAATCTCGCGGGGCAATCGACCGACGAAACACAAATCGAGCCGGTAAAGAGGAGAGGAAGAAGGAGAAGGAGGAACATTGAAAAGAGGAACTGACAATATTCGCGTCGACAGAAAGGGAAAAATATGGTACGGTGAAAGCAATCACTGATTACCCTGCTCAGAGCCGTTTACTACACTCCCGATATGTTTTCTCCCTTTTTCATTTCCGTCGGAACAGGAATACTTTGTAGATTTCATTCGGCAGATATGATCGAACAGTTAAAGCTTTGTCAATCTCCCTCGCGGAGAATTGCTTTGAGATCAAATTTTTTTACACTTGTAAAATATAAATATCGTCTCGGGCGTGAATATCCGAGTGACGAACTATCGGAGTACGCAAGTATTTCGGTGTTGTTTGCTTGTAATTCTGGTAATTGGAACGAACTGTTGAACGGATGAACTTGGACGTGATAGGACTCTAAATGGTACACTTTGGGAACAACTTATTGTTGCCTAGGGCAGTGTAAACTGAACTTTCAGACTGAAATAGTTTAATACGCTGTTAGATATAATGTTTGCAAGACCAAACATCGAAATTTGTATAAAAGAATCTGCAATTCTAACAAACTTTCGTATTGTATCGAAAAAAGTGAGAGACGAAGTTACTTCAACTTTATGACACAACTCTGCCCTTAAAATATACGCTCGTGAATAGCATCACAATAGTATACAGGGGAGCGAGAGAAAAATAAAAGAAACTGACCCTTCTGCTTGTACGTTCGTCGCGTTCATCGTATGTTTATACGTCGATATACACGAGAAACAGGAATTAATAACCCGCGAAGGTTCGAACGGGAGGCGTTTTTGCCGTACCATCTCGATTCACGGTAACACGGCAGTTCTTGTTTTGCTTATACCTGATAAGTAATAGCAACGAGTACCTTGACTCGACAGAGAACACATTCACTTTCCACCAGGCATTTTTACGTGCTCCTCTTTAAAGGGAACCTGGTGAAACGGGAGATAATCAGCTCGATGGAAAATATGATTGGCAAATTTGCTCGTATATTCGCAATTTCTTTTCTTTTCTTTTTTTTTTTTTTTTATTAACCCTGAATAACACAGACCGACACATCTTCCTGAGAAAGCTTGAATGTTAAAATTCAGATCTTCCGCGGTGCGGCATTTTCAAGTTACCTCGTGTTTCTTGATACGATCATCTCTCCGCGCGAATAAGAAAGAGATGAACGATCGAGGATGGGGATGGGCTGGCGAAGAAAGGGAGAGCTGCTTCCTCTATTCATTTTCGTAGCGTACTTCCGGCCAACGATACGTATGAGTAACAAGAATTAATATCCAACCGACCGTAAGGGAACATTCACTTTTGCCTTGTCCGCTCACCACCGTCCCACAATAAATTCTTCCTCCGATTCTTTCGTAGCCTGGCACACACGCGTGTGTGCGTGGCTCTGTACACACGTACGTGCAAGCCTAACGACACTAAAGGAAATTTGTAATGAAACTTACAAGACATAATGGCGAAGGAGGCCGGGGGAAGCCACCGGAGCGATTTATCACGAACGCGATGTGATCGAGGCTCGCCTCTAGCGCTTGGACGTTAATAACGCTGGCTGCGAATCACGAGTACTATCCACCGCCACCTCCTCCTTTCTCCGCCGTGTCTACCCCGATGCATACCTAATAAAGCAGCACACAGCCGCATCCACGGAGTTGCGCATCACCTTTTCCGTACAACTGGATAAAAAGACGTAACAGCGGCAAAGACGACAGCGACGTGACGCTGACAGTGCCGCGTCTCGATGATGCGCCTCGGGCTAACTAATAAATAGGGGCTGCGACGAAAATTCTGATGCTAGAAGGTGGCGATGTGATTTTATTCTTTTCACACGAACCTTCAGTTCCAGGAAACGAATTTTAGGTTGACAGGCGTGTATTTTGTAACATGCGTCTTTTTTCTTTTTTCTTTTTTTGTGGCAACTATTGCGCCCTATGGAGAATTTCTGATGATCTTTCGGTAAATAAGGAATTTCATATTTTAAATGAAAATTTCAAGGGAGAATTTGAAAATTCTATTTTTCCCCCAAATTTTTTTTTTTTAATCTAAATTTTGCAAACAATTCTTTCTGATAGACTACCTTCTGAGTGAACATTTTTTTCTTAACTCTGAGAAGAAGTGATTGTGACGTATAGATGTTTTAAAACCCCGTAAAAAAAATAGCCTTTTAGTATTATTATATAATAGTATTCGAGGAATACTTATAAGAAATCAACAAGAACTTTTCAGACAACCCGATGGAACAAAGTAACGAAGACCGTCGTTCAGATGAAAAATTAAAAGCTGCCTAAAAGCAAATCAAGTCCCTATTTAGACACAAAGGATAGAAATGCAGTGACAATATTTTAGCTAACTTAACCGGTTAATTGTACCAAACGCGATTTTAATATCGTCATTCGAAGCTATTAGGATCCAAGTGTTCCCCGAACATTTCGAATCACGATTCGCAGACATGCCCGAGAAAATGTCCCGATGGTATCGCGTATCCCCAATGTTTCCAGGTAAACACCTACTTTAGAATGAAACGGGGGCCACTAAACCTGATACAAGCATCCCCCCGTGTGGTCAGCAGAAAATGCGGGCACATTGCCGCGTGACGCGTCCTAATCGTACAACGTTTCGGAAGAGTATGGGGTAATCGTGGCTAGTGGTTGGCCGTAGTCGTCTTCTTTAAACGGCTATTTCTCTAAGGTCAGTTCGAAAGGACGTAATAGAGTAGACCCGGCCCGCGTGTCCCCGTCGACCAGTTTTTCCCTCGTTGGGCGAACGTTTAGGGGGTTAGAAACGCCCTGGTACGAGCACTGAAAGTTCGTGCTCGGTATTCGTAGTAGCCCTCTCTTGTACGTCGTGCAACGTGTATAGCGATTGAGTTAGTGATTGTGGTGGGTCCGGAACTATACGGACGGATGTATCCTGCCAACTAAGATAGCTTTGGTATGGCTGAGCTGGCTGGAAGATGAAAAGAAGGGAATGGTCTTTGAGGGAGACAGAGGTAATGTTAGCGAACGAGACACCGGTATGTGTAACAATCCGTGATTGCTGTACTGCCGGGTTCGACGTTCACCTTCACGGTTCCTCCTCTTCCCCTCTTTCAATCTCTCTCTCCTTCTTCTCCTCCTATCTGTCTACTTGCTCGCGTTTTATTTCTTGCTAAGCGTTCCTCCTTGCTCCTCTCCCCTCCCTTCATCGATTGCGAGAGCTCGTTCGAACAACACGCAGCCAAGCTACAGAGAGTACGGAGAAACAGTGAAAACAGATAGGTATGCTATGCAGAGATGAGAAGTTGGCTAACGCGAGGAATGTAGGTTTGATTGATTATAGTGCAACAGGACCATCTCCTGTTAATTGTATTTTTGGCGTTGGACGAAACGGTCATATTTACAAATTGATTCATATAGCATAGAAGACAACGAACGAGTCATACATATAGAGATCAAGTGGGATGGAGCAATAGTGAGCGATACAATGAACTTCAAGGCAGTAGCGTATCTGGGGTTTCGTTTATAGGTGGCAGGTTTTAGAACGTGTCACCTGTGGATACGGAGATTCTACTATGTCAGCATGCGTGGTTAAGAACCTGAAGTTGGAAATTTCGGGAGGGTCACAGGCGGGACCAGGTAGAGACCTCATCTTGTCATCTCTATATAGGGACATGAAGGGTATTCCCCTTTCTACACCTGTCACCACTTTTGACACTCGGGAAGCAGTCACCTTAAGATTTTTAGCGGTTCATGCTGACATAGTAGTAGGATTTCCATATTTGCGGGAGACGGAAGATGTGCTCTGAATCTACGTACTCGCCAACGTTTTGAAGTTCATACATCGCTGGCTATCGGTCTATCCCATTAAATTTCGACGTGTCCCGTTTCAACTCTTCGTCACGCGATGCTACACGACTGTTTTGGTTTGCAATAACAAACATACACGTGCTCTGTTTTTATTATTGTGCGTGAGAGAAGATGACCCTGGTACGCTACACCTCAGCTCTGCATTCCTGATGTTAGTGAATTTCTCATCTGTGTACAGTATATAGGGGTAGGTTAGGATAGGACGTTTGATGGAAAAGTGTAAAAACAAGAGAACGAAGGCGAATCGACAGAGCGAGGCAAAGAACCGAAACGTGCTGGCGAATCAGCCAACCAGTCAACCAGGTTAGAACTAGCCGAGGTAGCCACTATCGAGTTCGAGTCTCATTCAACGAGTTGGCAAACTGTTCCCAACGCTGCTCATTCCCCCGTTTCTCTGACCTCCGTGGTGGTATTACCACTTGAACAGAGAAGGAGGGAGAGACCCAGGGGAGAGGGAGAAAAAGCCCGGGTGCAACGCGTTTCCTACCCTCTTGTAACTTTTATGATCCGCGTAAAGCAGCGATTTTCATCGGGTTTACCCCCCTTTCTCCCACCCCGCTGCTGCTTTCTTCTTTCGCTTCTCTTTCTGCAGTCGTCACTATGCGCGGGCTCTAATTAATTCGCGTTTTCCCCCTCGAACCTTCCCTCTTCTGGTTGCTTGTTTCTACGTGTACAGGCAGAGCCCCGATGAACGTAATACCGAAACACAAGTGGCTGTTCGCGTATAATGAAGAAAGTAGGAGCCCTGAGTCTTTCAATTCATCTCCACGCTTCTCTGCTTTAGATCGACTTGAACGTTGCACTCTTTTCTAACAGGGAAATGTTAAGAGGGTACACCACCCTGATGCGTCTAAAAATAGGTAAAATTTGGGAATTTTGTTTCGTATGTAACTGCTAAATGAAAAGTTTCAAATTTTTCAGAGGATATAAATACAACTTTCAATTTGTTTCTTCAATTTTTAGAAAGTAAAAACGTTTTACGAAATAATACCGCAAATGTTTCTATTATCGACTCGAAATTCCCATGATTTTTTAAACAGGGAATTTCTAAATTACCCTATAAATGGCGAAATGGTCATCCAAATTAATGGGGATTATTTCAAGTATTAAAATTGTGTTTGATTTTTTGTAAATAATTAATTAAGCTGTAGAATCTAATAGTTTCCAAGTGTCGGTGAAAATATTTTAGGCTCATCGTGTTCCTTTTATATTCCGAAAAAGTTGAGCGAGTGATCATTTTAATGTTTCAAAATTAAGAATAGAATTCAATACTTGTTCTTTTAGTATTAGTATCATTTTGGATCAACGTTTTCGAGAAAACTATTTCGTTCCTAAGAGTGCCCTCTCAGATGTCCCTTTTCTACTTGAAAAAAGTTATGCAATTGATCATTTTAACGTAACACTCATTGCACTGTTTTACATTTAAATGTCCATCTACCTCGGCAGAGGAAGCGATTACAGTATATTCTCCACAAGTGTCACACCGCAATGAAGCTAAACCTGACACTCGTAGAGTCAGGGACTACGTTTTCGAGTCTCGCGCCCGCCTTTGCAGTTTGCCGAATGTCGACAAGGACAGTGAATGAAACATAAGCATGAAACGTAAGTCGAGGCAACCAAGCGATTTAAATATCAACTTTTTTAATTTTACGTTTTTTTATCCCGAAATTTTTCTTAACATATTGATGAGATTTTTCTGATGAAAATGACATAAAACACGACATAATTTGAACAACATTTACTTATTAACACGTTCACTGTC
>NW_017100176.1:143189-167602 GCF_001263275.1 Habropoda laboriosa
AATTGAAAGAATCAAAAGAAAAATCGCGAATTCGTATCTTTTTCGATTCTAGAATATAAGAAAATTTGAATAAAATACGCGACGAGAATTGGGGAGAAGCATAAGTTAAACGCGTAAAAATATTCAATAATAAACGAACTAGGGATGAAGCTATTATTTCAATACGCGATGCACTGACTCTAGTATTTACTAAAATTCAAAAATTCTCGTATAAATTCCGAAAATAGATTATTAATTACGGTAAACTACTGAGACGGTTTAATTTAGGGTGGGCATAGTGCACTCGTTCCAAATCAGCTCACAATATACAATAATAAATCAACTAACTACTTAACATGCAATTCATGCAAATTCCTTGGATGGTAAATTATTAGTAAACAAAATAGCAAGTCATAAAATAAATTCAATATCAGAGAAAATAAACAAAAATTTCAAATTAATTTCAGTTGCTGGAAGCAAAGTCATATTGATTGTTATGCTGTAACGAAAAAGCAACCTCTCAAAGTGATTTCAATATCCTATTCGACAAGTCTGAAGAACAACGATGACTAAAATTCAAATGTTTATTTCCCTAAACCTTCAACATAATTTCGAAATATTTTATTCGAAGCGGAGTATTCCAAGTCAGTATCGATAATTGAAGAAATTATTTGATTGTATTTAAAAGAACCGAAAGGAGAATATTTAAAGTCTGATATTAAATGTCTAGCAAGTACCAGTAATTGGTAAAATGATTTATATTTGTTTTAAAAGGAAAATTTCTAATAGGTATTAGTTAAAATGAATTGTTATTCAGTCTATTGTATTGAAATTCTAATTGATTCTAATGTATACAAGTGTTACAAGAAGGCTGAGTGTGTACAGGGTGGACCTAGGCTAGCTAGTAGCCCCCGACCACTCTATTCACATCTCAGAACCTTCAGGTCAAAATATGCCGCGAAGTGTCTAGGGCCCAGTATAAAGGGTAAATGATTTCGCGGGACATCTGCGGGTCCTTATATACCTGCGGTACCCTCTCCCCAAAGTCATTAGCAAAATCGTCGGTTAGGTCAGGCGGGAAATTTTCGCGGGAGATTTTCGCGGGAGATTTCCGTTATCGTAACACGGTATAATTTATCAATTTTTACAATTTTGTTATAAATTTATACTTCCGACAATTTGTTATAACATTGCATATAACAATTTATACGTTTTTACAATATTCTTCAATGGAAACATAGGTTTTAGCGTTCTCGTTACTTACTCGTGGTTTAATTAATTTCGTAGGGATTAAAAATCAGGTTGACCTGTGGTCGTAGATTATAAATAACCATAGTACAGCTAAATTTATCGTGTCAAATGATTCTTCTTACACGAATCAAATATGTATTCAACGTATGCTTGTTATAATATCGTGAAATGAATTATTTGTGCAGTTCTGTGCATTTCCTGTGCAGTTCAACCTAATATACTTAAATTTACATTGCGAGACAGTATACTGTAACAAGTAGTAACAAGCAAACGTTGAATAAATTCCTAATTCGTATTAAAAAAATTATTTAACACAATAATTTCAGCTTTATTATGATTATTCTTGATAAATGACCACAGGTCAACTTGATTTTTAATCGTTATAATCTTTAAATTCAGTGTGAATAGAAAAAATGTGTAATACAATTCATTTCACGATATTATAATAAACAAACGTTGAATACATTTTTCATTCGTGTAAAAAGAATTATTTAACACGATAAATTGAGCTGTACCATGGTTATTTTTAATCTACGACCACAGGTCAACCTGATTTTTAATCCTTACGAAATTAATTTAAGCACGAGTAAGTAACGAGAACGTTAAAACGTACGTTTCCATTGAAGAATATTGTAAAAACGTATAAATTGTTATATGCAATGTTATAACAAATTGTTAGAAGTATAAATTTATACCAAAAAATTGTGAGAATTAATAAATTATACGTTATTATAACATTACAATAGAATGCAAAATAGAATTACGAAAGAATCGGCGATTTTCTGCGAAAAATAATTGATTCCCGCGAAAAACGAAGGATTTCCCGCGAAAAGTGACCGATTCCCGCGAGAAATTATCGATTTCCCGCGCAAAGTAGTCCGTTTCCCGCGAAAAGTAGTCGATTCCCGCGAAAAATATTTATTTCATGGTATTGTAACAAGCAAACGTTGAATACATTTTTCATTCGTGTAAGAAGAATTATTTAACACGATAAATTTAGCTGTACTATGGTTATTTTTAATCTACGACCACAGGTCAACCTGATTTTTAATCCCTACGAAATTAATTTAACCACGAGTAAGTAACGAGAACGCTAAAACCTATGTTTCCATTGAAGAATATTGTAAAAACGTATAAATTGTTATATGCAATGTTATAACAAATTGTCGGAAGTATAAATTTTTAATAAAATTGTGAAAATTGATAAATTATACCGTGTTACGATATCGGAAATCTCCCGCGAAAATCTCCCGCGAAAATTTCCCGCCTGACCTAACCGACGATTTTGCTAATGACTTTGGGGAGAGGGTACCGCAGGTATATAAGGACCCGCCGATGTCCCGCGAAATCATTTACCCTTTATACTGGGCCCTAGACACTTCGCGGCGTATTTTGACCTGAAGGTTCTGAGATGTGAATAGAGTGGTCGGGGGCTACTAGCTAGTCTATGTCCACCCTGTACACACTCAGCCTTCTTGTAACACTTGTATACATTAGAATCAATTAGAATTTCTATTACTAATTATTAAACAAATTTTAACAATTACCGGCACTCGCTAGGCACGTAATATCAGACTTTAAATACTCGACTTCGAACTTCGGTTTAGTCATAATTCTATTAATGTTATAATAACGTATAATTTATTAATTTTCACAATTTTATTATTAATTTATACTTCCAAAAATTTGTTAAAACATTACATATTATTATTTATACATTTTTGCAAGTTTCTTTGACAAATAAGTACGTTTCAACGATCTTATTACTTTCTCGTTGTGAAATCAAGTTCGGAGGATTAAAAATCAGGTTGACCCTTGGTCGTAAATTTAAAATAGCCATAGTGAAGGTGAAATTATTATTTTAAATAAATGTTTCTATACGAATTAAGAATCTATTCAACGTTTGTTTGTTGCAATACCGTGAAATAAATTGTATTATATATTTTCTCAGTTTAGACTGAATTTAAAGTTCGTAAGGATTAGAAATCAGGTTGACCTGTGGTCGTAGATTAAAAATAGCCATAGTGAAGGTAAAATTATTACGTTAAATAATTGTTTTTATACGAATTAAATATTGATTCAACGTTTATTTGTTGCAATACCGTGAAATAAATTGTATTATATATTTTTTCTGTTTACACTAAATTTAAAGTTCTGTTTACATGTTATAACAATTAGAATGTAGACGTTTTGCCGTTTCACGGTTTTTCCTCTGTTAATTATGTGTTTATAAATCATTTCAAACTAAAGCAGCACCATGCCCACCCTTAATTAAACCGTCTCAGTAGTTTACCGTAATTAATAATCTATTTTCGGAATTTATACGAGAATTTTTGAATTTTAGTAAATACTAGAGTCAGTGCATCGCGTATTGAAATAATAGCTTCATCCCTAGTTCGTTTATTATTGAATATTTTTACGCGTTTAACTTATGCTTCTCCCCAATTCTCGTCGCGTATTTTATTCAAATTTTCTTATATTCTAGAATCGAAAAAGATACGAATTCGCGTTTTTTCTTTTGATTCTTTCAATTTTTCAATTGCATTACGCATTATTGCAATAATTTCTATCGTTATATTTAATTCTAATTGTTTAGCAGCTTTTCTGCTGCTATCGACCCTACATTTTACTGACACTTGTGGAATCGAACCTACATTTTTTTCTTGATGTGGAGGTAGGCCGACTCTATGTGCTAAACAATTGGCAACCAAACGGTGGCTCTCCCTCTACATTCGACGGATAATGTGTAATTTGTTTTTGTAATTCATCCAAAGCGATATATTATGAAATTAAATTAATCACTCAATAAGTTTTAACGTTAGATTGTTTCCTCGATATGGCCATGGTGGTTATCAGTGACTGGAGTGCCTCAAATGTTTAGAATAATTAAAATAAAATAAATGTTGTCAACTAAAAATTTTGAACGTCATAGCTAGCTAGACATTATTTTCAATTGAAAAAAACAAATTATAAAGCATAATACTATAATCCTATGCTTAAAATGTATTTTCTTGTGGCCGGTTGATAGCAATCTGTAAATCTGGCGTGACAGTGAACGTGTTAATAAGTAAATGTTGTTCAAATTATGTCGTGTTTTATGTCATTTTCATCAGAAAAGTCTCACCAACAGTTTAAAAAAAATTCCAGATGAAAAAAAGTAAAATTATAGAAATTATATTTTTCTATTATGATTTGTCGAGCCGTGTAATCTCGTAAAGTATTTTTCTATTATGATTTGTCGAGCCGTGAAATCTCCGACTGCGAGCGAGATAACATGGGCGCAGCAATGACGCAAACCTAGGCGTAGGACCATCTATACTGTCACTTGTAGAATCCAAACTTACTGACTCTTGTAGAGAATATACTGTAATTAGATGCTCGCTACAACACTTGTTGGTACAAAAACAGAAATTTAATTAATAATTGCAATCGTTTTCAACGCGGAAGAAAATTTGATTCGCTAATTGTCTTGGAGTAAAGTCGTTCAAAGAAATATTAATTATGATAGAAAAAATTTGAGATACATTTAGAGGAAAAATTAAACAGACACAGCACAAGCATAGGAACAGAAAATAAATTATTCCTATAAATTGTCAAATTCTCTTTTCCACAAACTGCATTTTAGTAATCGTATTACCTCGTTTAATACATACAAACAAAAAAAAACAACTTTTCACCAGAAGAAAAATTCGAGTAATTGTTCGTACGAATTTCTCACATTCTCCTTTCCATGGATTGCATTTTGATCTGGTCCGCGACTAGTTTCGCGGCGACAATAAAACAACGACTGAAAAAGCTCGAAGATATTGTCGTCGTGTTTCCCGTCCACGCAAAGCCGGAACAAAGTCGAGAATCGTTTTTAACGGGCATACTAGCGACGGGAAAAATAATAGTGTCGTATTTGCGTAGCAAGTGTCATAGCGGAGCTTTGCCATGCAAAGCTGACAGATGGCTCAACGTTTCCAGCTTATGTTGCAAGATGAAAATATACATCCGGATATACGTCACTGCGTAAACGTTCACCAGGCACACGTACCGTTTAGAAGCAGCCTGACTTCCCAACAAGCTAAAACCACCGATCCTTCAGCTTCGTATAACTTACCTGGAACAAAAAGAGAAGAACGAAAAAAATTAAAGAAAAATACAATTACGTTGGATAAACAAGAGAAACTATAAAATTGATGAGTTTCGTGCACGCAACGCATCGGAGACGGTTCTTCCCCGGGGCTTATTGGTTTCTCAGCTACAACTTTTATTTATTTTTTTTCCACCCTGGCAAAAACCTTCTTGCCCGAAAAAAAACCGATTTTATCGCGGAGAATCGATTAAACATTTTTATTGCTCGCAGATAGGAGGGAGTGGTCCAGATCCTAATTACCCGAAATACCTGATTCCCTTTCGAACCAGTTAATCTACACCCTGAAATTAAACTTAATTCACGGGTTCCTTTAAACTAGATGGCGGCTCGCGATTCCAATAACGAACTCCGGCAATCTCGTTTACATGGTAACCTTGTATATCGTGTTTATACATTGTTGAGAAATTGGTTAACCAGCTATCTGTAAAGGTAATACCGATAATTGTCATCTTTCTAGCGAAAAATGTGCAACACTCGAACGAGATAGCAAACTATTAGCGAGATACACCGCTTTGAGGTGTCTAAAAATAGGTAAAGTTTAGAAATTTTTTTATAGGTACCTATTCAATGAAAGATTTTAATTTTGTTCAAGGATATAAATGTAACCTTGAGCTTTCTCCTCAAATTATCAGAAAGTCAAATGTTACAAAATGGAGGAGTTATCGCGATACATCTTCTGCTGTAACATTCATCATTGGTCGCCATCGCAGTTTTGCAATTAGCGAATAACTCCTCCATTTTGTCACATTTTTACTTTTTAAATATTCCAGAGAAAGCTGAAAGTTACACTTACATCCTCTGAAAAAATTGAAATGTTTCGTTTAGTAATTACCTGTGGAAAAAATTCTCAAATTTTACCCTATATTTAGACGCCTCACAGTGCCAATACATTACTTCATTTAACCAGAGTTAATTTCGTAACACAATAAGCGAGTACAAGTATTTGTCAGAAGAAGGTCCGTAGCTCGAGTTTCTTTCGACAAAGGGGACGCATTTGTATGCATCCACCTTGTTCCCAACAGTTTATTCAAATTTCATCGTTCTCGGTTTAAGAAAATCCAGCGTCGTCTTATTCTCGTATCAATCGTACAATTCAATTCGTTAGGCATTCGTTCGTCTTTCTTGTTTTTAATTGCCCACGAATCGACGATTATTTATTCGTCTTACCCAAGAAGAAGAGCGGGGGGAAGGGATTACTTCACAGGCAATTCGCCTGATTATTTTTCTTTCGTCAGGAACATTTTGCAGAGAGGAAATGGAGTTCTGATTTCAATATTTTGCGGTGAAATATTATCGACAATAGCGGAGGATGAGGTAGAGGTATTAAAGGCTAACGCTTCTTTGATTCCTTCTTACAGTTTGTTAGAATATTTCCTTTGTCTCGGTTTCGATCCTTTCTTTTTTTCTTTCCTTCGTTTCAAACAACAAATGAACAGCTTTGTACAGATACCAGAACAAACAGTTCGAACAGAATTACACGTGACTTACAAGTGAGATAAAATGTTATAAAATACATTTCTTCGCGAATGTTAACGTTAACTCTTGTTGTATAAAAGAAATTCAAGCGATAAAATATTTCTACTTCTGGCCGGTGTGAATACAGAAGAAAAAAGAAGAGAAAGAGAAGTTCCATTGACTTATCGCGAATATTTCCATGAAACGTTATTTCTTCCGTTCGAATGGGGATCGTTCAAGTTGGTGCAACGATCGAAACAGAAATCGCAGGCCGGACAATCAAGTCACGGTAGGATTTCCGTAGAAAAAGAGATCCCTCGATTTCAGTTGGTTCTCAGTTGAAGCGTGATAGGTGTGAAAGTTGTCGGAGACGAAGGCAGTTGACGAGGATTTTTGCCCCGAGGGACGTGGAGCGAGCGACGAAGCGTATTCCCTTTACAAAGTCGGGGGAATACGGAAATTACGTATTCGCAGCGCGCTCATTACCGAAGATATTTCGAAAACTTCGCGACTTTTGCGTGCAAGTTCGAAGACAATGCTGAACGTTTCATGAACTGCACCCCCGTGGATAGATTTCCAGGCGAATGAACTCCTGGGTGGAGAGAAAAAATACGCGTGTTTAATGTCCACGTAAGTTAATCGTCGATGAAGAGAAAAAAGAAAGATTTTCAATCTTCCGAAGATACTTTATCATCATTTTCTGCAATTAACGGCGTCACCTTTTCGTATTCAAGACAGACGACGTGTCCCAATAATTACAGAAATCCCATGCAATCACGAGGCTAAATATATTCACGAACGGCAGATGGCCAGGTGGTTAATCTCTCAGCTATTAACCCTAAGTTTCCTATGGAGGACTTTAAATTTTAAATTAGTACCATTTCCCTCGTGCAGAAAATTCTCAAATCGTCGTGTATACCTTTAATTTTGATATTCTGAAATCACCGTTGCTGTATGTGAAAAATACTGTGCCTACGAAAAAGAAAATCTACGACACGGCATTCGATCAATTACAATCAAGCATTCACGTTTTACATCAGAAGAATCACATTCAGACTAGTGTCATGTTAGTACATTATTATACAATACTATAAAAATAGATTCAATGATTAAACTTTCTTCGAAAAACAATCTTTCTACCATAAATATGTAAGAAAAAGTATGGGTTCAAGGAACCTTCCCCTCTCAGCATCCGCGTGATAGCTCAGGGCTCAAGATTAATTCTTTTCACGTTAGGTACAACCTCCTGTCGGTCCTTTTCGTATTCAAGATACACACGGTGTCCCAACAATTACAGAAATCTCAAGCAATCACGACTCCAAATAACTCTCACAAACAGCAGATGTAGCCAGGTGTTAATCTCTCTCCTAGCTATTAGGAAGAGGAAATTCTTTTTCACGCTAGGCTATAACTCGCTACCGGACCGGGCCAACGTACCTGGAATTCCAGGTCGCATTTTTCTTCCACGTGGGGTCCCCCTTTTTCCTCGAGTGTGTCGCTCCATTTAGACTAACGACCGACATGGGGCGAGCGAATCAGCCACGAGGAATCTGGACTATCGTCCCGGAAAATCTGGAATGTCTGGTCTCGTGCGTCACGCCCATGCGGCTCCGCTGCTTCGCTAGCTTTTCAGCCGGCTCGATAGCCCAATATTTATTTCGCATTGTCTCTGCCCGCTATCGTTCCCCTCGGCTTCTTTCCTCTGGCGTCGTACCAGGCGGAAGTCGTGAGCACGCTGCATGCATTACATGCCGCGCGATGCGATGCGATGCGCAACAACGTCAAAGAGGGCCCGCGATTTCCCTATGCAAATCGTCCGTTCTGCCGGGCTACCAGGCGAATCAAGGACACATGGTGGGGCAAAGGGTGCCCTAGCACCGACACAAGTGGACAGCGAGTAGGGGAGGGAGGGGGTGAATCAGCTAAAATAACCGTCGGGAATAATGCCATAGATTGGGAGGACGAGTTAGCGCGTGCATTGCGAGAAATGGACAATATATCGCTCGACCGGCCATTACAAGGGACCATTAGATAGTCGACACGTCGAGATAACGAGCATTAGCCACACAACGGCCACGTTAGGTGGGTGCCTCGCTAGGTACGGAGCCGCAGCAACCCAGCCAAGATCCATAGGTAGCCGCACACACCATACCATCCCCTACCTATTTCCCTCACACTCACAATACTGTTTTCAACTCTTACGATAGCCTCATTTTTCTTTCTTCTTTTTCGTTTTGGTTCTGTTTGTGAGAGACCACGTGCCTCCGACCTATCGAACATTTATCGTTGCGATCGAGGAAGTTTCGTATCATCTGTTCCCTGTCTGTTCAGCCTGTAACAGTTCATAATGCGATTGGGTTCGAGGTTTGCCCGTGCTGCTTACGCTAATGATGATTCAGGTTGAATTGATGGCTACTTAAGCATCCGGGTGTACCGAGTGTTCCTTAAATTTTGATGTAATCAGGGAACAGATAACGCATTGGATAGAGCAGACCTGATTCTGTCTACTGGATGAGCCGAGGATCGAATTATCGTCGGTGAATTATGAGGAAAGTCTCAAGAGTTTTTCAACGTCGTTTTTACTTCTGCTGGTTCATGTTTTATAGCTTTAATTTTGGGAAACGAACATTCTTGCGGTTAAATAAATATTATTTCGTGAGGATTTTAACATTTATTTAAAGTCGACATTTTAAAAAAGCATCAAATATTCTCGACTTATCTCGCGTCCAACCGTAAGTTGAGAAGTTGAAACGGTGAACGTAGTAAGTACCAAAAATAGTGTACACTTTTCACCATTCTTTTCCCCCTCTAAATCCAAAACGGCGGAGAACGCTGAAAGTTCGCAGAGTTGAAGTGATAAACAAAGTAAAAGCTAACGTAAAATTTTCATTCAAATACATATAATTTCCCGCGAGTCAACTATCCAGCACAAATCCCCGAAAAGCCCCTATTAATCCCGAGATCCGGAGGTTCGTTAAAATACACCCGTACCGGTGACGAAAGCGTGAAAGACAAAAGGGTAAAATAGCTATCGTAATTTCATCGAGTAGCGGAGTAGTTAGAAAAATGTTATTTAAAATCGCGCGGGAATAGCAGGGAAGGCATTCAAGCCGAAGTACCCACGCTAGATCTCGTGTAAAGAGCAGTCCTCGCGATGCAGGACGTTTCCTTTTCCGGCGAGGTAGATGTTGAGATCGACTCCGGCTGGGTCCCCCGTCACCCCTTCACCGCCGGCATCGTTCTCGTCCCATCACTAACGAAGAACAGAAATGCTCTCGTGCGGATTTCTCTCGCGCTGTTGCATTATTGCGCGCCCCCTAGTTCTCTGCTACAGTTGAATAAAGAGACTGTAGCGCACCGGGCAGAGAGGCAAACTGGCAAACAGAGAGAGAGAGAGAGAGAGAGTGCATACCAAGAGACTCACAGTGGCACGATACTGTGCGTAATTTCCTTTGTTTCTGCCGCGCCGTTAGTTTCCAGGTGATTTCAAGAACAGTTCGATTACCAGCGTCTATCTTCCTCCCAACAGCACCAGCACCAGCAGCTGTGCAAGGTGAATGTGTAATCGTTGGAACGATAGAAGAAGCTCCAACTTTGCCAGAAGAAAAAAGGGCTGTAGAGAGAGAGAGAGATAGGTCGAGGTGTGGTTACTGCGAAGGCTATAGAACGAACAGCGCGAAGTAATTTTGACGTCTGCTAGACTAGATCATCGAGAGTCTCCTTCTGCACTGATTCCTGGAAATACCAGGCTTTTGCTTTTCTTATCCCATCGGCGGAACGCAGACGCATAAGCTCGTCGAAACTCAATTCCCTACGAAGAGAACGATGGAGTACCGTCGAACGAGAGAAACAAAAAGCTATTCTCTCTCGGTAGATCAACCGATGCCCTCCTATTTCGAAGGGGAAAGATCACAGGCGAGCGTGGAGAATGATCGTCTACTCCCTTATTTCAGGCAATGCAGCTTAACGATGAAAAATAACCGGGTCGATCGGCTTATAAGACTTGTCAATGCGTAATTGCTGTTTGATTGTTATTTAATTGCTCCTCTGCTAGCTAGATCGAAGTAGCTAAGAGCTGTATGGAAAAGTTTGGTAGAATACGTTCTGATTACTTAATGATTTGTTATTCGTATATGAAAAAAGTACACGTGGAGTAATTGTTTAGAAATCAGAAAGCGACCCAAGTCCTGTACTTTAATTTTAGAGTGATTACGTTATTTATCATGCAACCTTAATAGGCCCCTATGATTCCTAAGTATCTGTCTCAATTTGAAAAAAAAAAAAAAAATCGAACTGACTAGTCTGGTTCTAAAGCACAAATATATTCAAAGTATACATCTGCAGTTTCGCGACACGTCGTAAGTCATTATGAACGGGGATACCCATGCTCGTCAGATCTCATTATGTTACCCAGAAAATAAACAACGTAACGCAGAAGGAAATTTACGAAATTGTCGTTTTAATGAAAAATCCATGAATGATCACTTCCGTTTCGATCATATCACGAATTACGCGTCTCGCTTGATATAAATCACCCGTGTGTACCCTTTAATTAATCTCCACAAGAGCGGCAATTTTCCCTGAAAAACACCGAAAGACCGTCATAAACGTCTTCATGTGTAATTCGAAGGAGGAAGGGAAGAAGAGGCAGATCGGAACTGGGATGGCACGTCGGCGTCGTTTGTATTAGCCGGTCGGGTCATAATTTGCTACTAATTAATGCTAAAAGCCGCGCCGCGATTTGTCTTAGCTGCTCCGGCGTTTACGATAATGACATCGTCGCGGCGAAGTAACGACTAAGTAGTTTAGTCACGTTCCACGCTAGAGTATACCTTTCTACAACGGGCGAATCGTGGTGCTCGATCGATCAGGCTTTTCTGCCAGTGTCTCGAAGGCTGGCCGGCCGGCGTGCTATAACCGGCGAGAGAAAGGGGGTTGTGCTCGTTAGTTTCAAATCGGTCAACCGCACCGAATCCAGCAAAGGACCCAGGAGCCCTGCGTCCAGTCCGAATTCCGCAATAGACATCCACTTTGCCTCCGCTCATGTGGAACCACCTCTTCTCCATGTGTGACAGTCACAAAGGAGGATTCTAGGACGGTGGTTGGAAAGAGGGATGAGTGATTGTTAGGCGGTGCTTTCGAATCGCGCCTAAGTCTCGCGAGATCGAGACTCGAAAGAGGGAAGAGGAAGAGGAAGGAGAAGAAAAAAGAAACGCTGGAATGGGATACGTGGAAAAGAACTAGTCTCTGTGGGTGAGAAAAAAGGGGAGTAGAATGTCGTTGATGTCGCGGATGATTGCACCATAATCAGGCTAGCTCCTAGATCCTTGGGAATCGGTCGTCGTGCCGTCTAACTTCTTACTCGCTGAACTTCTGCTCGGGGAAAGAATCGTGCAACGATTCGGATTGACAAAGAAGAGGGAAACAGGTACGGTGGAATCGACAACGATCGATCCATCTGCCAATAGACCGGCACGTTATAACAGTGTCCGAACCGCACGGCTATTAAAATGTAAATTGACTGGCGTACGTTTGACTAAACAGTCACCAGGGGCCTCGAACCTATAGCTATTCGATTGCATTGGTCCAGCTTGCACCGTGAATCCCATCCCTGTTACGCAATGTATTCGATTAAATTTGAAAGCGAACACCGGATGAGTGATGTCTAATGAACACAGAAAGTCGTATTATACGTAGTAATATACGTATTAGGTCATCTCCCGTAAGTAATGTCGTTTCTGAAGCACAGCTTCGATACAGAAAGTAACAACATTTACGCTTACTGTTAATCGGTGACACATTGACCGTTGTTTACGAGGACTATTTGCCATTTTTCAGGAAAATTTTAAATCCACTTTTCTAAAAAAATGCTTATCTCGTGGATTAACCCTTTCGTTGCGGCAAATTTTAGTATGTAATTTTCTGTTTTGGTCGTATCATTTTATCGAATTAACGTGAAAGAGTGCAGAGGAGAAAATTAAGGCTTCCAAAAGCCTATAGGCGCCAATAGCAATGAAAGGGTTAAAAATAAAACTAGCGATCTGTGCTATCGAAGTTTTTTAGTTCAAGAGAATACAGTGGATGTGCTATTATTTACCGGTTAAATTGTTTAATTTTTTCTCCGGTTCTTTCCAACGTGTAGCATTGGCGAGAAAGAACGCCGAGCCAAGACAAGAAGCGACATTACTTGCGTGATTATGACCTAATATATCGTGGAACTGTAGTAGCCACAGTTGGCTATTTCTCTGTCGTCTAATAATATGTAATTATTTCATAAGGAAATTGAACGTTAAGAACAGCAGAACTGTACACATCCCTTGAGAAATGTCAGTAGCAGACTTTTCCAGAACGTGCTACGATACCCTATAAATTACGGCAATTCAACGAGAGTAATGTTTTTCCGTCACGTTCCAGCCGATGGTTACACGGGCTGGACAATCCCGGGTCTGTGGCTAGGCATTCATGTAACATTCATCCTTCACATGGCCGCTTCCGCGTCTATTGTCAACCGGCACGTTAAATCTGGTCTCACTTTCGTTGAAAAGTCGCCGTCTTGACGCGCGATGGTTATCATACTGATGGCGATGTGTCAAAGGGATTAAGTCGTCGTTGCGTTCTCGCCTCATTTATCATGCGATAAACGTCCGCGCCAGAAAATCGTTAGTTGCTAGCTTTCACTTGAGACGTGGGCGTTATGCCAGCCGTTGGATCTTCGTTTGAGATTCACTCAAACGCGCCTCCGTGATCGCCTTTAAGAAGAACTGGCCCTACGTGGTCAGTACAGACCTCCCCTATAAATCATTCTCTATCACTGGAACGCGCGTGTCTGAATTAAACATTTATCTCGGCTAGAAACGGAGGAGCATTTCTCACGGAAGGGAAATCTTATCGGCCAATGGTGGAGGAATGCTCGAGTGGAAATTACATCCATAGCGGCAATGAAAACCGATGGTCCTTGAATTCGGATAATAAGAAAAGTTGGCGGGGCAACGATGACGAGAAAAGTGGTGGAACGATGGAGGGAACCAAAGGGGTGGAGAGAGGAGAGAGGTAGAACCCTGGGAGGTAAATGGGAATTGGTTTGCTTTTTGTGATAAACGTCCTCAAGCAGCGTTAATTACATTCCGCGCGAACGATCTCGCGATCGAGAGATTTGAAAGGCAGCACCGGGGCCGTCGTGGGTCTTCTCCACTAAAAGCGTACTACTACGTCCACCCCCTTGAAATTCCTTAGAAGGGCAGAGTTATGCGGAAAGATCGCGCGACTCTGTGAGATTACAACGACGCCTGCTGCTACCAATTCAGAAGCTACCTGCTGCAGCTTCTTAGGCGTATCAGTTGCACGGTTGCTTCGATGCGCTTGCTGCTACCCTCGTTAATTAGCCGCGACATCGTTATCGTTTCTTCATGCAAGATTTTCAATTACCGCGGCAAATCGAGCAATTTGGCGCACAAAGATTTCTCTACCTGGTGCGTATTTTCCGCGCCGGACCGATAATCGTATCGGGGACATTAATACCGCCACGTTAATTAGTTGTTCGCCTCTCTCTCCTCTCCACTGATTTCCAATATCCAAGGGCTAACGAAGCTATTTATTGTTACTCGGGAATCCGTTAAAAGTTCTTCGCGGATATCGGACTCGAGGGGAAGCGAGGAGTAGGACAATAACGGAAACGCGGACCAATTATCGAACGTGTCCTCGAGCATCGGTAATAGGCCGAAATTTCTTCGTTGAATCTGACGCGAACGCCAAGTTCGAGATAAACGTTACACAAATGACAAAAGTGGATTCGCTCGAAGCACGAAACAGTAAAAAGAGAAGAGGACAGGTAGAAGAAAGGGAAATAAGAGAGAGAGAGAGAGAGAGAGAGAGAGAGAGAGAGAGAGACAGGATTTCCTGCGACATTTAAGCGCGCATTAGCTCGACGTTCTGCGCTATTTCTTAAGGATTCATGAAGGAGGAAGTTTACCGGGAAGTAAATGACAACGTGTATTTGCGACGTAACAACGCGGATCAAAGTACACAAAGGCAGTGCTAGAGGTAGAAAAAGGGAATGACACTTTAAAAGGAGCCTGTGAGTGGAAAAAGAAAGAGGTGGAAATTGATCCTTTACAGAGAGCTGCGTTAAATTTCTACGATTCAAAAGTGCACGTCATTTCCAATCACTCTATCTAATCTAATTTTCCACTTTGCACGATCTTACGTGAAAGTAGAAACCTATTGGTATCTAAATTTCTTGTCACGAATTTGTCACAATTTACCCTAGAAACCCTAGGCTGTCAAACCTTTCAAATTAAAAAAAAGCTTCAACCAAATTCCACTTCAAACAAAATTACTTTCTTCCACAAAAGTGCAGATGATCGGCACCCTACAAAAATTATTTTACGAGAAAAATTAAAATCGATCTTCACCCTCTTTCACGCTTCCTCGATTATCGAAAACTGAATAAAGCAACGCTTTAAATCGACCTACTTCAATTTCAAGCCAGCTTCCAGTATTCATTTTTTACAAGCACGGAAAAAACAGGTTTCACAAGCAACCGGAAGATCTATACCAAATAAGAGAGAGAGGGACTCTCGAACGATCCGACTGAAAGTTATGGGCGTTGATTGCGGTAGCCCCTACGATATAAATTAGTCGGTCCTCCCATGAATCAATCAGATCATTATGTTTCCCATAGAGAGAGAGAGAGAAAAAGAAAGAAAACAGCCAGCCTAGTCGAATGCTTCGTACGAAGTTGAACCGAATAGGCAAGGATATTTCACATGGTTTAAAACGCAAATGTAATACGCGTAGACTGTAATCAATTAGTCACCGTATAAGGATCAGCCTGTACGGCGATATATCTGCGGTGCGGTTGGTACGCGTTGGATGCAGCCAGTGCAGTAAGTGTACTTGCTGGTCAACCAGTAGTCCCACAATCGTCGGTACTCATCTCGACGGGTAGAAACCCCGCTGGGCCCCGTCGTACCGCCCCCACTGCAGGTCCTGCACCTTGTACAACGACTTGATGGCAGTGACAGGGGCCCAGGCAACCGCTACAGCAGCAATACCAACCTCTACCCGGCCACGATGCATAGTGACACGCGAAGACTAACCGGTATCCCCATGGTACAGCGTTTGTTTAAACTAAACAGTGGCGAATCCGAGTAAATCATTCAAGCCGGATGAGGGAATGTTAAGGACCGCCAGTTGCCAGTTAGATCTCTAATACATATGGTTTACCCGACTGTATTCGTCCTGGTGGCTGCTTGCCTGTCTACCTGCTGCCTTTCCGATCTACCCGCATGCTTGCTCGTCTGTCTCTCGGCTACTTTTCCCTACCTGCGCAACGATTCCCTTCAATAAGCGAAGATAGGAAAGATTGCGAGAGGAGACGTTCTTCTCTTCGACGTTCAATGAAATGCACAATTTTCTCTCGATTTTTTTTCTTTGTCGCTTCTTAACACTTTACCGACCGCTCGTTGTTGAACTCTTTTCGTGCGGGAATATAAGCGCTCATTCTTACAGCTATAGAAATTTTCAATTAAAATTCGCGAGAGTGCCTGCTGTATCGTTCGTTTTCTCTTATTACAAGGAAATTCAAATTAACAACGTTAAGGAGCGGTAAGCGTTGGCAGCGAAATGCCGATTAATAGGCTTCCGGTCGGTAAAGTTTTAAGGTTTCTGTAACGTTTTTAACCCTTTAGCTACGGCAAATCTAACGTGATTTGAAATTTGTTACTTTGGCCGTATCGTAAGTGCTCGAAAAGGTTCCAATTTTCAAAACGCCTATAGGCGCCAATAGTAACGAAAGGGTTAAGCTGTTGTTTCACGCGTGATAGTATCGATATTACGGTACCGTAGGAAAACTCTGTAGAAGCATGAAAGTATTTCAGAAAATTAAGTTAGAAGAAAAGTGTTGCTGTGCGGGAGTAGAAAATTGCAGACAGTAAGAAAGGTGGAACTGGAAAGAAGTTAAAGCTGTCTAAACCATACAATAGTATCTCCTACCGCTTCTGAAAGAGTTACAGCTATGCAAGTCGCAAGAACCTCGTATACCTCTTACGCCGTCATGCATAAAAGCATGCAAAGGGTGCGTGATAGCGAACTCCTTCCCGTTTTGATTTACATAATTCGTTACGCGGCGGAGCATCGAAGCCTACAGCGGGATACCATTGGGAAGAATCGATGTTGCACGAATCGCTTTCAGTGGAAACTGAATGAATCTTTAACCGGAACAAGTAAGAATGATACGCACGACGAAGATGTTAGTCGCTTTTTCTACAGGTGCAAGGTTAATGATTTTACGTCGCACGGGCTAAAAAGAACATTCGCTTTTAACGCCGTATCCTTCTCACCTAGTTTGCCTCTTTGTTATTCGGCTTACTTTTCCACACCGGTTTAACCCCGTTTTCCCTTTGCACGTTTGCACGACTTTCACCGGGGGGGTTGGTTGCGTCGTTACCGTGAGAGATAGGGATGTGCATGCTCGCGCAGAAATCCGACCATTAAAATATATCCTGTCAGTATGCACAGGTATGCGCAGATCTTGACAGTGTGTACGTACAAACAGGCGTACAGGCAACGTTGCTGCTGCTGCTGACCGTACTATTCTTGCGTGTTCGTTCCTAGCGACTTGAGGAGAATTACGGCGAAGATAGCAATAAGAAAGATACGACTTTATCGCGACTCTGTTTCTATCTACGTACACCTCTGGCTGCTGTTCTGCCAACGTCGTACACACTGTGTGCCGGTACGATCGACCCTCTTTTCTGTCCCTTGTTCCATTTTCGTTTTATATCCTCGAACGTTATCAGATCATAGTCTGCTCGTACCTTGTATTGCGCACCATGAACTCTAGTGCGGATTTTAACTTTGACGATGTCAGGTTTAGATACGCCGGACAGCGTTACTCTGCTGTTCATTAGAGCTCCGGCCAACGAGGGATCGGTGAATAAAACGCTCGGTAAATATGTAATCCGCGCGAAAATAGCCTCGCTATAAACACCACAGCGTGACCAAGTTTACAGGGTTCACTCCTCTACATAATTTCGCACAATTGGCTGGGGTTGAAACGGTATGATGGAAAAGTTCGTTCGTGGATGAGTTCGAAAATGACGCGTTTACGCGTGCAGAGCTAGGAACGGTGTTAAAAATTTCTCCTGCGCAAAGCTTTTGTCGGGAATATTTCAACCGTTCTCTGCACAATATCCGACTCTACTCTTCCATTTTCACAGATGAATGACATATTTGCCTGAAAAGTGACTTGATCCTTTGGTAGATTTTAGTACGTAACGCGTGTGACAGACGGTAGATGTTAAATCAACCGTAACCGTAAAATCTTTTATTTTGGCGGTATCGTTTGAAAATTTGCTTCATTATTCCCTTAACCTATAACAGCGTATCGTACTCGTAGCAGAGATGCTGGTGAAGATGTGAAAAAAATAGTTATACTAGTAAGAAAAATTCATCGTAATCCTAACTTTCGTTATAATTTCCAAGACTGAGGATTATTAAATATAATTTTGTTACCTGATACAGTACTAAAACGGTAAATAGCTCACGTTTAGGTGCTTAGTCAGAAAAGAAATTATAGGTTAAGGGGTTAAATTAAGGTAGAAACACTTGCAAGATAGAATTAAGGATTAAATTAGACTAGAAGTGCACCAAAAAAACGCGAACTGTAGGAGCCAACGGCAACGAAAGGGTTAATCAGTTTGCCCAAAAAGTGCTTTTATTTCTTGGAAACATTCGGACGTAACGTGCACTTCGCACGAACTTGTCCAACTGGATTTCCTCCAGCGATTACACGCGCACTAAGAGACACTAATGGCCTTTAATAATCAATTAACATACGAAGATAAAACCGTAATAAATTGATCGTGTAATTCGAACGTATAAGCAGATCGTATTATCAAGAGCAATTAATTAGATTGTAGCTGATATCGATTGGAAATTAAGGACAATCGAGATTCAGGGGTCAAATGAAAATTTCCTGCTGGCCGTTGTGCAACGTATTTCGTATTGGACGATTAGAGCAAGCATGTACACAATGTCTGTAAACGAGGCTATCGAGCGTCGTTAACATGAGCTGTTACAAGCAGCCCCGATAGAAACGAATTCCACGATAAGTAGAGGCTCGCTCTTTCTATCGCTTTATCGTATGCTCATACTGGTTACACCAGCGATGATAGCAGGAAACTTCTTGTCTCCAACCCTCAACCCCTCTCCTCCGCCTTCTGTTTCTCTATCTCCCTTCGATTCCGCCTAAGTCTGTAACTCTGTTGCGCGATTTGCATATGCAAATGAAGCGATATAAGTAATTAATTCGCAATCAGACCAGCGTTACCGTGCTACTGTATACGCCGCCGACTAGAAACCACAATTCATTAGCAACGGTGATATTTATTAATTAGGAAAACGTGCGTGGGTGTACACGCGATTACAGATTCACGCCCTATCGTTAATTATCGTTTTCCTTTTGCTCTCTATCTCTCTTTCTCCTTTTGCTCCATCTCCCTCTTTCTCTCACAGGTATTTAACCAACGTTTCTTCTCAGAATTTTTGGCAAACACGAAGAGATTAGAATCTAATTCCCTCGTTTCCTTCTCCGTCAGCTACTTTTAGCGAACGTTTCCCGTCCGAATTTTTGGCAAATACAAAAAGATTAAAATGTAATTTTCCCGGGATCGAATGGAAGACAGAAAATCTGGTTAGAAGTACTTGGAACGTGACACGTCGTTTCAGCATCGTGTACAACGTAAAAATTCCCCGTTGAGTCGAGTTTGCGAATTTTTCGCGGCGTACCACCCTATTTCTAAGACACAGCTGGGCCCATATCTTAACTGCATGGCTTGCCAGCCGAGAAAACCTCTATACCGATGCTCCGAAACTCACGAGGGTAGCACCTGTTACACACGGAACGTCGTCGATCGACCGTAGAGCCAGCTGGGCCACCCGACACCCTTACATTAACTTTATCGTAATTACATCGAACAGTCGTCCATATAAACGCTGATACCAGCGAACGTGGCCTGTACATGTGTGTGTCTCTCTGAGTATGCATCCCTGCTTGCAGCAACATCTAATTCCTCGCTCCTCGAGGTGCTTACCGAGTTACGAAAGAGCGATTCCACAGAGTTCTCCCCTTGCACTATTTCCTCGCGGTATTCCGAGCATCGTGATTTCACCCCGGTCGAGATATATCGTTTGTAACCGTGCGAGAATATAAATGCTCTCGCCTGATTTCGCAGATTTCCCTCAAGCAGGTTGAAGCCACACAAGCCAGCTTAGTTTCAGATCGCGGGGAAAAAGGTAGTAAACATACGAGATAAGATGTGCTAGCGAAATTTAACAATACTTTTTCGCGGTATGGATAAAGGCAAAAATATGTTTTCGTTTGAAATATGAACTTTTAGAACGTTTGGAAGTAAAGATTGCATTTCCTCGATCGCTGCGAAATCTTGAGGAACCAGTGATAAAGGACGTTCCTTTTCGAGTGACCGTACGCCTTTTCCAAACGATCAGCCAAAGAATTCTCCAAACAAAGACAGATACCATAATTTAAGCGATTCGCACGTGAAAAATTCGAGACACTTGAAATAAACACCGACAATTCTCTCGCGCATTTTTTCGATCGGTACGAAATCTCGAGGAACCAGCGATAAAGGACGTTCAGTTAGCTCTTTCGAGTGACCGTACTTGCGAAGCAAGTCCCGAAACTTTCCTCCGTTTCGACGTTTTTCACCGGACTCAAGACAGAATGATCGAAGGGGTGACGACTGAGGACAAGCGAGGAAGAAAACGAGGAGAAACGAAGCTGGTGAGAAAGACGTAGGTGCGGTATCGGATGCGAACATCGTCGATAAACGGACGACTCGTAGTGGTGCACTTTGTTCGTCCTACGTGGTAGAGGACGAGGGTTGGAGAAGACAAGGCCAGCAGGGTGGGTTATGTATTGGCACATGTACGTAATTGTAGCTATTTGTCGAGAAAGCGAGAGACTGGTGAACGGGAGCAGGAAAGGAGGGTGGTGAGAGACGGTACAACTGGGAAAAGTCGATGTACAGAGAGATGAAAGGGGCAGAGAGAGAAGGAGAGAGGGAGAGAGCGAGGGATTCGAAGCGTGGAGAGGGTGTCTCGTCCTACAGTCGCGGCTGAACGCGCAATGCATCATGGGATTGCGTAGACGACGTATATCTCCGAGTAATAGCACATGGATACTGGGTGGGATCCCAGCCGTGGCTGTTCGTAACTACCGAAATGTCCGCTGAAATTCCTCTTTCCTTGCTTTTATCTTTTCGATCTTGACCTGCTCTTTTATCTGATCCCTATTTGCCCGTTTTAGCCCGTTCGCCCTCTACCCTCGTTCATTCCGGCTATTACGTAACAAGAAAATCGAGCGGTTAAATGTGCACACGTTCAATGGTAGGACAGATTGAAAAGTGTATCGTTGTTTGATAAGGATATCAGTGGAAATTAATGCATTCAGATCTGATTCTTTAGTCATTTTGATTTTTCCGGATTTCGTTAACCCCCTGATTTACAATTATTTCACCGGCTGTGTAAACTTATTGTTGGTAGGGATTTAAGAAGATATCGAAAGAAATTTGAAAAAGTTCGCAATTTACATCACAATTTAATTTTACAATCTTGTAAAATTAAATTTAGAATTAATGTTAGTTTTTGTTTGGTACTGATGTAAATTGTTTTTGTCACACTTGCACCAGAATTTATACCACGAGTCTGACTTGTTATGAAGCAAGGGGTTAAACAAGCTGTTAAAAGTCTTAACTAAATTCGAAGGAATATTTCCTTGTAAAATAGATTCTTTGAAACCATTGTTCATATAATTTTGCTGCAATTATAGCAAGTCCACTCTGCCGCTATTCTAGCAACCAACTAACGTTCAAGTCACTCGCGAATTATTTCTTCACAGCCTCAGCGACGGCAGCAAACCCTCCACCAGCCCATTTCGTATAAAAGTCGGGCGAATTTAATATATCTAGCGAACAGCCGAAAAAACTGACTCGTTCCAGTGACATATCTTTTTGATATACGCTTATGAGTAACGCGTTGGCCGTTCTCTGAATAGCAGAGCACGCACACAATCCAAAGTTGATTAGTTTATTCCAAGTTGAGAAAATATGCCGCAGATATGAAGCTATTTTGGTTAGCGCGCACAAAGAGCTCTGCAGAGGAACATTTGTTTTTGCGCGACTATCATTAATATAGCCGCTTATCCGAGGATTGCTGCCCAATGTTGGACTGCGCGGACAAAACAGGCCACGAGAGCTTGTAAAAGAGTAATGCAAATTAGAGTTTTTCAGTTGCTACTATGAATACCGTACACGTGACGTGAAACACCGAATGCCCGAATTACACGCGACCAGTCGTCAGATTTTCATAGTCGAGAACTGACCTCCTACAATGTTTCCACGTTTGTCCATTATTCTGCTATGACGGTTAGAGGGATCAATTTAAGTTTTACAGCTTTACCTTGCACGGTTATTTCCGTCGAACTCTCCGCGGACTCTGGGACATCGACAAACGTAACCGTGTCTGCGTCCAAGTGTTTTATCGCTCCCGTAGGTTCGCGACGAAATTTTCCTCTCAACCGCGAGACACGTCCGGTGAGACTTCGACGGTGCAACTGGAAATACAGGATGGAGAATATTCCAGATATGACCGAAATGGGCGTTCGTTTCGAAATAGATTCAGAACACTTTTTTTTCCACGTGTGACTGTGATTTTTAACAAACTCCGAGAGTTCAGCAAATTTACAAAGAGTTTGACAAGAGTTTGTAAACTTACGACAAACTCCTGAAAAACTCAGAGGGAATTTAACAAACTCGTGGCAAAATCCTGACACGTTCATTTGATGGGTATTCGTTTCAAAATAAAAGCTTTTGTTCCGTGTGTGACTATGATCTTTAAGCAAACTCTCGACACGTTTATCTGAATAGTTTGCTTAAAAGATTTGGATATGAATCACTCGTTTCTTGTCCTGTGGAAAAGATGGAAAAGAGTCTATTTGAAGACGATAATTTATAATTATCGAAGCAGTTAGGTGCACTAGGGTTCTTAACCTTCCGTTGGCAACCTGGGTCATTGATGACACAAGCCAAAGGAGGATGTTAAAGAAAGGCCAATTTTAGCATACGGCCGGAACGAAAAATTTTTTTACAGCATGATTCTACGCATCCTAAGGAACGAAAAATGTAATTGTCATTTTCCCCGGAAATGATGGGAAAGTTATGAGAAATGCGGTTCAAGGTAAGAGTATGACCATACTTATAACTTATTACATTCCGTCTCGTTTTCTTTGGATGATGGTCTCTTCGTAAATTAATCATTTAGAAACTCATATTGAGTATTATTTACAAAGATTGTTAATAAAAACCAAAAATAATGACAAATTAATCGAAACAAGGAATTCTTTGGTGACACAATGCTTATATTCGAAGCAATCAGAAACCAATAATTATTTATTTTCGTAATTCTCAGACGCAGTGTTCACTCACGAGAGATACTCTCGAGAGCAACTCGCGACAGTTTTACTCTGAAAAGGACAGCTAGCTTTATGTTTGGTTCGATGTACGTACAGCGACCCAGGCTCGCATTTCTTATGTTTGACACGCACGAAATATCGCGAGTTCTAAGAAGTTAAGGCCTAAAATTTTTCCCAGAACAGTTGCGAGCGTACCGAATTCAAGTACACAACGGACAGCTCAGCTTGGGAGAAAAATTAAACGAGAAGCGTGTCTCTGCGAGCTACACAGCTACAGTTTCACAGTATGTGTATGCGTGAATAATATGTATGCACATATAAGTATACAATCGAATGATTGAGTTAATTGAAAATAGAGTAGAGCCTACGTATAGCTAATTAGATGAATTACTGCAACAATTTCGTTTTGTCGTATCCTAAGTTTATTTTTCTTGTAATACACAACGAACAGCTCAGTTTGGGAGAAAAATTAAACGAGAAGCGTGTTTCTGCGAGCTACACAGCTACAGTTTCACAGTATGTGTATGCGTGAATAATATGTATGCACATATAAGTATACAATCGAATGATTGAGTTAATTGAAAATAGAGTAGAGCCTACGTATAGCTAATTAGATGAATTACTGCAACAATTTCGTTTTGTCGTATCCTAAGTTTATTTTTCTTGTAATAAGATGTGTTATAGCTATGAAACTACAACAAATTAGTTTTTTTACTGCTGTCTCCCCGAGACATATACATATTCTATCCCTTTCTGGAAAAACACTGTCTCTTAGTAAACAACAGTCTTTACACACGACCTACTTCGTTTGTTATTATTCTAACGACAATGTACGACAATCTTTTTCCTCTGGCTTTCATAGTGGATACACAGTTAAGAAATGCAAATTCTGTTGGAACCTTACTTTTTTATTGTATCCCTGTCATGACGATTATTTTATTGTATTTACGATAGTTTATTATAACTTTTATCACTTCGAGAATAAATAACTATTGTTTTCTGATTGCTTAGAATATAAGCATCGTGTCATCGAAGAATTCCTTGTTTCGATTAATTTGTCATTAATTATTTTTCATTATTTTTGGTTTTTATTAAACA